>NC_065923.1:22514396-22628234 GCF_024586455.1 Bactrocera neohumeralis
TTATACCAACAGTTTTCCAGTCCCCGAAACCTTTTTCATAAGCACTTTTTGGGATCGCCTTCAACTCCTCCAGCGAATTTTGTTTTATTTCTTCAGACCGAAAACGGGTTTCATGAAGCGGCAATTTCAGTTTGGGAAACAAAAAAAATCACACGGAGCCACATCTGGAGAATACGATGGTTGAACGATGGTATTCATTGCGTTTTTGGCATAAACTTGGCCACAATCGTGGCACGATGCGATGGTGCATTATCATCGAAAGTCCATGCCTTGTTCTGCCATATTTCCGGTCGTTTTCGACGGATGTTTTCACGCAAATGCCTCACTGCAGCCAAATAAAACTCTTTATTGACCGTCTATTCCTCCGAAACAAATTCATGATGCACTAAACCACGAATATCAAAAAAAGTAATGAATATTGCCTTGATTTTTGAGCGGCTTTGGCATGATGTTTTTGATTTCGGCTCGTTTTTTTTCCCTCCATTTCGATAAATGTTGACTGCCGCATGTCTCATCGGCAGTAATACTTAATACTCTCCATGAATATCGTTTAAATAGGATGACCAAGATATCGTCAACAGTTTAGTTTGTTTAGACATCCTTGTGGATGCCACCCAATTTGACATGCAAATGAAGCATGAATGTGGGATTGGAATTCGTACGATTAAGCATGACCTGTTTATGAACTTCTTTATCGCACTTAGTTGAGCAAGAACGCGTTTCATACTCAAAATATACACCAAAATCATTTGAACGGACTCGCGAGAGATGTTGTGAGCTCTCTTGCCATCTCTTCAACACTTGCTTGACGATTTTCAAGCACAATGTCATTCACTTTTTTAATATTTTCATCAGTTGAAGAGGTCGAAGGTCGTCCAGAATGCATGTCTCCAATGATCTCTCGACCGTCTTTGAAAGCTTTGTACCACTTGGCTTGTGTTTTTGATAAAACTGAATCACCGTAAGCTTTTTCCAACATTCGCAATGATTCCGCACACGAAATTTTGGTTAGAAATATAAAATTTGAGACAAATTCGACATTTTTAACCATTGTATGGGATTGGGTGGGTTTTGTTGGGAATCTGACTGGTACATTCTTTTACATGATTAGTACAACATCTATTGTATTCGCGTACAGTTTGATCTATGTATGTATATACATACATATGTATGTCATTTAGTATGTTTCTTAACGAAGCGAAAACTTTGTATGGTGATTTTTACCATGAAAATAAATTAACTACAAACAGTTATAAATTTAAAAAAAACTTTGGAACTTTCTATAACTCGGAACCAGTATGAATTACGCCAATAATCTAAACCTGGAAAGTGAACTCGCAAAGGATACAGCCAACTGACGAAAGTTCATGTTCTCTGCCCAGACCGACCCACGGTCGTAGTGCCAAAGAAGAAAAGAAAGAACTTTATTGCCGGATCTGAAGAGAGAATATTTGGGTTTGAGCTTATCATTAATTTCTGTTAAATTTTTTTGAATCCAATATCGCTTCAGACTTCGTTTTGGCATTAACAAGTGATTGGTTGCATTGACTTATGATAATTTTAAGTCTTAACTATACATACTATATGATTTTTCTTAAATAACCGAAAGTGTGCTTGGTAAGACCAAACTCGAGACTGTGGACGCAATTTTGAGATTGTTTTCCGTTACCATTTGAATATTAAGCTGATATTATGTAAATATTTGTATCAAACGCTGTTAAGGCCAAGTTATTAGCAAATAAATATTCTTTCCTGATTTGTTAAGGCGATATATACTTGTTCCTACGGAAGACTGTACCTCATTGAACCAAGGGAGCTTCTTTTTGGTATCATATAGTGGTGGTCATGTACTTAGCACACATCACTCTATCTAAATGCAAATGATGTTTTCTTTGTAATGTTACAAATTTCAAAGGCGCGCCACTTTGTCTAGACATGATCATGGCGCCAAGCTAAGACATCGCAAAGTTTCGTCGCTTTGTTTTTGCTACTGTCGTAAATAGAAGGATTATTTAACGATCAACAGCTTTTGTGAGTGGACACATAAGTATTTAGCACACTTCTTAGACTGTCGAAGTTTCTTAAAGTTTTAAGACATATTTATTTTTGAATACAAAAAGTTTTGTTGGTGAGAGATTATTCAATATAAAAACTGTGGTTTTGAATTAAATTTAAATTTAAATTTACTGATTAGATATGGTTAGAGGTTTGTGTTGCACGGAAGAAAAGCGGGCTATAATTGTGAAGTTAAGAAGTGCAGGGCAGTCGGTAACCCAGATTGCAAAAACGCGTGGGTGTTCAAGGAAGCTCATTTATAACGCAATTAAACATTTTGACGAATTTGGGACAGTTAAATCCGCGGTGCGAGCTCCTAGGCCTCGCAAAACCACCTCCAAAGAAGACAATCTAATTCGTTGGATTTCAAAAAACGACCCATTCAAGAGCTCTAAACAAATTAAAACCGAAGTTTCTGCAGTATACGGAATAGAGGTTTCATCTCAAACGATCAGACGTCGTGTGAATGAAGGCGGACTGCGTGGATGCATTTCACAGAAGAAACCGTTTGTTTCTAAGAAGAACTTGGAGGCACGTCTTTCATTCGCACGAGCCCACATCAACAAACCACTTACTTTTTGGAAGAACGTTCTCTGAAGTAGTGAATCTAAGTTTTGTGGATTTGGATCTGACGGTAAACCTTACGTCTAGCGCCCCAGTAACCAGCAGCACAATCCTAGGTATACACAAAAAACAGTGAAACATGGAGGAGAAAATATTATGGTGTGGGCGGCCTTTTCTTGGCACGATGTTGGACCTATCGTTAGGATAACGTCAAAAATGGATCAATTTGTTTACAAGAACATGTTAACAGAGCACATGATTCCATTTGTCGACGACCATATGAATCTAAGGTGGCACTTCATGCATGATAATGACCCCAAACATACTTCGCGTTTGGTGAAAAATTTCTTGGAGGAGCAATGCGTTCCCATTCTGCAGTGGCCAGCTCAGCCACCTGATCTCAATCCAATTGAGAATTTGTGAAGTGAAGTTGAGAGAAGGATTGAGGGCAAAGACCCAAAAATTTAGAAGAATTGTGGCAGAACATCAAAAGTGCATGGTTGAATATACCTGTGGAAGAATGTAGACGTTTGGTGGAGAGTTTGCCTAAAAGATGTTCTGAAGTGATCAAAAATAAGGGTTTTCCAACGAAATATTGAAGTAAAATTTGGTTCAGAGCGGATTACCAAAGTTTTGGGTAAGCCTGAAATGTGCTAAGTATGTGTCAACGGAGTAATCATTTATTCTTACTTTTTTTTGTAGGTTTTGATTACATCGTCCTTTATGTTATTATTTATATTAATCTATCTGTGAAATATGAATATATGTGAAAATATTTAAGTTTTTAGTAAAGAAATGAATTTTATGGAACATTTTTTCTTAAAAGTACGAGTGTGCTTTTATATTGTATTGAGAACAATGTATATGCTAAATCTTAGGTTCGATGGTGTTTGTGTCTGCCATCAAATGATTTTTTATAGTTAGTCTAGACTCTAGAGCGACTGGTTTTACATTTAGTAAACCCACCCATCCTCTATAACATGACTGGTCTAGAGATTGACCACCTATTCTCTATAACATGACTGCTAGAACCAGCGCAAAACATGTTCACATATCGGGTGATTTTTTAAGAGCTTGATAACTTTTTTTAAAAAAAAAACGCATAAAATTTGCAAAATCTCATCGGTTCTTTATTTGAAACGTTAGATTGGTTCATGACATTTACTTTTTGAAGATAATTTCATTTAAATGTTGACTCATGTGGTTTCAACAAGATGGCGCTACATGCCACACAGCTCGCGATTCTATGGCCATTTTGAGGGAAAACTTGGAGAACAATTCATCTCAAGAAATGGACCCGTAAGTTGGCCACCAAGATCATGCGATTTAACGCCTTTAGACTATTTTTTGTGGGGCTACGTCAAGTCTAAAGTCTACAGAAATAAGCCAGCAACGATTCCAGCTTTGGAAGACAACATTTCCGAAGAAATTCGGGCTATTCCGGCCGAAATGCTCGAAAAAGTTGCCCAAAATTGGACTTTCCGAATGGACCACCTAAGACGCAGCCGCGGTCAACATTTAAATGAAATTATCTTCAAAAAGTAAATGTCATGAACCAATCTAACGTTTCAAATAAAGAACCGATGAGATTTTGCAAATTTTATGCGTTTTTTTTTAAAAAAAAGTTATCAAGCTCTTAAAAAATCACCCGATATAAAAAACACTATTAATCATCGTATCTTCGTTAGAAGTCTAGCCGATCTGCTCAATACAATCGCGATTGTTTTAAGTTCGAAATTAAAAAAAAAAATTAAACTCAGCAATGCCAACACAGGGTTTTTTTGTGGGAAATGTCGCGAGACGCGGAACGGACTGGCTTTGTTCTTGTCACGTTCAATTTACGCCTTATAACACAGTGCTTTTTACGATAGTTTGCATAAGTAGAGCATAAATAAACACAAAATTGTTATGGAATTTTTTGTAAAAGGGTCTAAGTCCCGAGTTAAAGTTAGATTTTTTATAGGAAGACTTTAAAAGACAGAAGGGTGATGTGCTAAATCTACAACGGTTCCAACGGTTAAGTCGACATCTGACAATACGTGGTTGTGAGCAAAATAGCTATCGTCAACGTCAGGTTAGAAAGTATTTTGCTGTGCTAAATTACAGAAACAGCCAATGGATCCGTTTTCCAAATTTTTTTATTATTTTTTATTACAAAACGCGATAATAAAAGGCACTATATGTTTATAATATTGAAATTTCCTGAAACAGAGCTTAGTTATATGTATATAAAGTTTCGAAGTTATAAGAGAGACATATCCAAATTTTAACCAAAAATTCAGCGAGTTGAAAAAGTTTTAGAACCTAAGTGGTAGAACCACAGACTTCGAGCTAAAAAAGAGATCGCTGTAAAGTGAATCTGAAACATGTGAACAGTTAGGTGAGGTTATGTTAGTAGATCGAACCAAAACTAGAGCTCAATTGGGCAGCTGAAACCCCAATATTGATCGAAAAGACTAACAAAAATCGACACAGTGCTAGTAACAGTATTTTGTATGCTACCGAAATTATGGCCATCACCCTCCTAGCTACCGCTGAAATTCTACAGATAACCGATTACTGATATATTCTGACTAAAATTTAATGTCTTGAATGGGAACAGAACCTGGTCCTAGTTAGAAGGGATTCATTATGAACAGGGTATATGTATTAAGTTCGCCTAGAGGATAAATATACTAGCATAAATGATCAGCCTGACGAACTGAGTCGATTTAGTAAAGTTCTTCTGTCAGTATAGTTAGATATTTTTAAGATATCGATCTGAAATTTTGTACTCGTCCGTTTCTAATCAAGGAACTTCTCATTTTTCGGATTCGCCGATATAAAAACAATACACAAGTAACATATAACTACCATCCGAGCTGAGCAAAATCATGTCCGAACGAAAACAAATCGCCAGGAAAGCGAATTCTGCAAGATCTAGGTAACAGCGTCGCACAAAATTGGACTGCTGTGATCCGTGCCAATGTTAGAATACCTGGATATCTCAAATGGTGTTAGCTACACCACCGCCAGTGTCGCTGGCGTAACCATACCACGCCAGATCTCTCAATCTCTAGACCGATCTATAAAACGGAGCCACATAAAAACTGCCAAGTTGTGGCAATGAATAAATATTTGCTTTGAAAATGAAAAGCCATAAATGCAACCGTGCTGAAATAACGCTCACACGAAGTATGAATACAAAGTATATGGTGGGCTATAGCAACAAGCAATCTTAACAGCTGACACTTTATTCCGCTTTTAAAATATTTATTGCTTTTTCACCATTATCTCATTTTATGCAAATGTTTTTGAATGAATAAGTACCGTGAAATTTAAATGAAATTTCATCCAACAACAAAGCAAAAACAAAACGAAAAAATAAAACTATTTAATTGATGCAATCTGGCACGACTGCCACTATTACATTGCGCAGACTCTTTTGACCACTTCCACCGCGCACACACACACACACACACGCGCGCGTCGCCTTTGTGGCACTTGAGCGCGTGTGAATAACAGAAGCAAATAATCGCATGCGACCATAATACAACAACAACAACAATATCGGCATGTCTGTGGAAAAAACGAGTGGAAAATCGACAAGTGGCAGTCGGCGGCTCGGCGGCTCGGCGCTGCCTGATTTGCATTTTGCACCGCGCTGCAGTGTGTTGCAGTGTTTACTAAAAACATAAATTTATGATTTTGCCTACATTTTAATTCATGATATTTTGTTGCACGTATTTACGTATTTGCCTTTTGTATTTCATCTCAGATAAACTGGCAAGCGAACTAACAACTTAATTGCACTTTATCGCCAGAGCCACTCAAATGCACTTGAATGCAGCGTTTCGCGGACACATTCAGCTACCGCGTGGCAGAATGTGGAGCGCGCCGTGGATGGAGGCAGGCTCTTGGCAAAGCTATAACTACATATGAATACATTGTTTTCGCGCTGGTGCCCTTTAATTGGCGCTTGAGATGTGTTCGGCGCGGACTGTGAAGAGTTGCTTGACATCATAACGTGCACGCAGGTGTTTTGAGGTTAGAACAATTTCGAAAGAATTTGTCCAAAGCGACCGTAGTTTCGTACTAGCTTGTAGTGAAGTGAAATATAAAGTTTCTTGTGATGCTTTCTGGTCAAAAATTCAAGTTTTCTTTTGCCAAACCATAAAAAATCCAACGCAGAATAACACTTACTAACAGGTGCTACTTCGAACTGAGTAGGCAATTGAGAAGTAAAGTCCGCTCTCGACGAACAAAGACCAAACTCTAAAAGGCACTCATCATCCCCGTCCTGCTATATGGCGAATAGGCATGGACGACGACAACATCTGAGGAGTCAGCGTTACGAGGTTTTGTAGACGAGTTATGGCGCTTTACTCAATGGCAACGGCGAATACCCCAGTTGATGGAATGATGGGCTGTACGAGATATACGGCGACATTGACTTATTTCAGCGTATTAAGAAACAGCGGCTACTCTGTCCAGGTCATGTCGTCCGAATGTATGAAAACACTCCAGCTCTGAAAGTACTCGACGCAGTACCCGCCGGGGGAAGCAGAGGAAGAGAAACACCTCCACTCCGTTGGAAAGATTAAGTGAAGAAGGACCTGGCTGCACTTGGAATCTCCAATTGGCGCCAAACAGCGAAAAGGTAGAACGACTGGCTCGCGGTGTCTATGTCAATAACGAAGAAGAAACCACACAAACACTATCAGACCAGTTTAAGGCCTACATAAAGCATGATTGGGTTCTTCCTGATGACCGATCTAGTGCTAAGAACCTAAACCAGCATTATACTTGTTTAAAATTTCAGGAATTGCAGTGTTTGGCGAACAGATTAGGTTAGGTTAAGAGATCGATCTTAACAAAGTTCTCACTTGGACAGCTAAGAACGATCCGTTATGGTACCTAAAACTCCTATATACTGGATCATAAGACCATTAGAAATCGAAGAAGCGCTTTGAACTTCCCACAAAATTTGTTGACACAGCTAATTTCAGTTCCAGCTAAAACTTCTAGTTTGCCAAAAGTAAGACTACCGGATTTTCAGCCTTAGTCGTGCAACGGTTGGATAATGAAGGAGAAAGTGCCTAGATATTTCCATCACATC
The DNA here is from genome assembly GCF_024586455.1 of Bactrocera neohumeralis. Classification (NCBI taxonomy): domain Eukaryota; kingdom Metazoa; phylum Arthropoda; class Insecta; order Diptera; family Tephritidae; genus Bactrocera; species Bactrocera neohumeralis. The sequence continues at coordinate 22,522,114 of NC_065923.1, forward strand.
TCTCATTTACAACTTTGAAAACTAGTTTCCGACAAAATTTTTAGCTTTACCGCATATATGCCTATTAAAGTTGATCTTTGACCAGCGCGTGCTAAGAAGAGAGATGTAAGAGATCTAAAACATACCTGTTTCTTCGAATAGAGAATTTTGAAAAAAATTTTCCTTCATCTCTAGGAGTCAAGCCCAAAAAAATGGTGATTCATTAAGTTTTCTCCTTACTTCCACTTGTTTGGATGTGAGGGTTGGATGTGCACCAAGATCTCCTGAACTTATTTATCTGGTACTTCGAACCAGATTAAAGAGTCGGGCAAAAAATCTGAAATTGTGTCAAAAGTGAACAAAGCTAGATGTTTATCTATAAACTGTCAATTGTAAATATACTATCAATTACCTGGATTGTTTTCTGGCTCCAGAACCATAAGACTCTATTTTTCTATATACTTTTTCGAAATATCTTGTAAATTCTTTTTTCGAACCTGTCCATGTTTCTTCTAGCGGAAGCTAGGTCTTTGAGGGGCTCCTGTCTTTCTTGGGTTCCTATTTTTTTTTTTTTACAAAGAAGTAAGATGTCGTAATCGTTATTCAATGAAAGAAATATGTATCCTTTCATAGGACTTCCATAACATCTCCTGAACTTCCAAAATCTTTAGATAACGACCCTTAAATTTAACTTCAGAGGTCTCAATGGAGTAGATTATCTCTCTAAGCCTTTATTCTAGGGCAAAAAATCGCTGGTATTACAAAGAACATCTTTGTATGATACCTCGAAGTCTTCGCGGCTCTGTTGTGGCGGTTGTAACGGTTATCTTGAAATTTTTTGGTGGCAAAACGCCAGTTATTGGTCATCGGGGGCCCAGAAAACGTGCAACTTCGATGGTATCGAAATATAAGAAAAAGTGTGTTAGATAATTGGGATTTACCAGACATGCAAAGATGTGGTTAGTTTAAACTGCTACAATATCCAGAACGAGGTAACGCAAGACAGCTAGAGCTCAATTCGAACTCTTGACGTCTCGTAACCAACTCTCTTCCAAATAGAATTTGGACGGTTTGTGGACTAACAAAAGCTCAAGCTTTCAGTCCTATGTCCAAATAGGTTCCAGGTTCTTCTTTAGCGAAACAATTTAGATTTAAATATATTAAGTTTTTCAAGAACCGCTATGTATTGGACTTCCGTGGCATTACTGCATGCCTTCCTAATTATTCAAAAATAATTCCCATAAAATGTTTATAACTGGAGACTTGCAACAACAACAAACTAAGCAGGTATTTATAATCTTAATCTGCGCACGTTTGTTTACTTATTTCTTCATAAATATTTCTTATCAGCTCGATCTCAACTTCCGCTTGGCGCTGTGGCACGGCAACTCATAGACCCATAGGCGTGTGGATACGTGTGATCAAACACAGGCAGACACATTACCATTAAATACAATCAGCCGTGTGCTATTTGCTGTTGCCTGGCTGGCAATTAGATTTTTATGCCTTTTTATCTGGCACCTCCGCACCAATACACGGAAAGTGCGGCCATCCGCCATAAACGCAGCGCGGCTGTGTGGCTGCGGCGGCAAGAACACTTCGGTGACGCGGATAATGTGGCAATTACATGGCTTGTGGCTGTTGTCGCCGCGCGTTCATCCGCAGGAAGTGTCGCATGTGCAACGTGATGTGGCACAGACACCGCAGTGGCGACGCGAGTGAAAGGATTTCTGCGGCTGTCATCTGTTAGACTGCTCAAGCACACATGTTCTCAGCGAATTGGAAATTAATAACGACAATGTGAAAGGCGAGCAGCTCACGGCTGACGGACTCACTGAATGTGCGTTGTTGGTATTGTTCACAATGTTGTTACGACTAGACGTAGTCAATGGGTATCGATTTGGGAAAATTATCACGTTCGAGCGATATGATCAGGTGACGCCAACAGACGATAAGCATTGTCGTTCGGTGATTCGTATACATGTACTACATACTACTAGGTATATATAGGCACACTTATTTGTATTTAACGGGTGACCCACACGAAATAGTTTCCGATTTTAATGCTTAAGAGCTTAAAAGTTTTAGTGGGAACAATGTTCGGACGCTCGATTTGCAAACATATAGAAGTTTTGTAGGTCTGCTACTAAAGTGCAGTAAGTTCATCTCTCTGGACGACGCATATGTTCTAGACAGATTGATTTCTAGTATGAAGTTGATATGGGAACGTGAGGGGCGCCATCCTAAGCTCAACATTTTCCACAAAGGATTCATAAACGATAAGGGAAGTCCCTTAATACCTCTATGATTAAAAACGAAAATCATGGCCTCTGTTTTCGCTTCACAATTCGGCTCCAGACATCCGAAACCCCAAAAGCAGTCTTCAATAAGGCAACTTGTCCTCAAATTAAGTAGGTATGGAACAGGTTTCTTTAAAAATTCAGCTGGATACATTAACCTCTCAATCATGAGCTATTATGACACCTTTTAACACTTATTTGTGGTCTATAATTGAATACGGGAACTGGGACTTCCTTTAGAGCAAAGCTCATGTATAATCAGAGTCATACTTGTTGAGATCATATGTTCAACTGTGAGCTCTGATTGAACGTCATTACACTTTTTTGGGTCTTAAAGCAAATCTGGAGCAATATTTCCTTGGGGACCAAAAGGATGGCCAAGGTCTTAGAAATTGAGTATTGAATATTGAAAATTACCTCAAAAGGAAGTCACGTGGATAAGCCTGTAGTACTAAAAACCATGATCAGAATCATTGAAAATGAGGTTTCAACTAAAATATTGGCAACTACTCCGAATATGGATCAATTAGACAAGCTTTTAGTACCAGAAACCGTTACCGAGGCCGTGGAAATGAGGTTGAAATGAGATTATTTTGAGTTACCTCGAATGAAAGTCATTTGTTGAGCTTGTAGTATTATAAACCTTGATCAGGATTATGGAAAATTAGGTTAAAACAAAGTTCTGGGCAATTACCTCAGTTGGAAATCAGTTGGATAAACTCGTAGTAACGAAAACTGTGGCCAGTATCTTGGAAAATGATAGAAAAGTGGGGTTGTTGCGAATTACCACGGTTGGAATTCACATGAATAAGCTTGTTGTATCAGAAAATTTGGAAAATGAGGCTAAATCGAAGCTATAACCAATTACCTCGGACGGAAGTCATGTGGATAAGCATTCAATACTAGAAGTCGTGACCAGGGTTTTGGCAAATGAGGTTATCTCAGATGGAGTCGAAGAGAATAAGGTCTTGTTATCAGAAGCTGTACCCGAGACCGTGAATAATGCGATTAAAACGAGGCTACTTTGAATTACCTCGAATGGAAGTCACGTGGGTGAGCTTGTTGTCCCAGAAACCTTGACTAGGATTACGGAGAATGAGGTTAAAGCAAGGTTATCCGGAATTACCTCGGTTGGAATCTACGGGAACAAGCTTGGATGGAAGTCAGTTGGATAAGCTTGTAGTAAAGGAAACTGTGGTCGAGATCTAGAAAAATAATGGAAAATCGAGATTATTCTGAATTACCTCCATTGGAATCTACGGGAATAAGCTCTTATTACCAGAAACTGTAACCGAGACCGTGGAAAATGAGGTTGAAACGAAGTTAATTCGTATTACCTCGGAAGGAAGTCAAGTGGATAAGTTTTTAATAGCAGAAACCGTGACCAGTATCATGGAAAATGAGGTTAAAATAAGATTATAACCAAATAACTCGCATGAAAATCATGTGGACAAGCTCGTAGTGTCAGAAACTGTTACCAGGATCCCGGGAAATAAGGTTAAAACGAGGTTATTTCGAGTTACTTCGACTGAAATACTATGCATTTAACGAAGTTCTTTCGATGAAAATCTACAATATTCTTTAGATAATTGAGTTCTATTAATCTCTATAAGTTTTCGAAAAGAATCCGCTGCACGAGGTACCCTGTCCGAGAATATACAAGTAGACTGATAGTACATACAATAAGGAAGTGACGCGTTTGCATGCAGGAATTTAAATTAGTTGAAATTGATTTTAGAAAAGTCAGTGCAGGCGTACATAGATCCATATATAATATGAATACAGGCAAATAGTTTAAATATAGAATTCATGTAATATCATTAACATCGAGCGAATAACAAGAATTAGTTGCATTTTTAGCGCTGTGACGCGAACTGTAGACAACACCCACGGAGTTAGTCGAAGCTCAAACATCCCCGCTTACAGCCAGAAGTTCCTGGCTACCTGCCAGGCCAGAACGTCGTATGCATATTCTCACAAGTGAAATTGAAAGTTTCACTTTCCGTTCCAGGAACTTGCATTAGTCAGCACAGCGGGCGGCCTCATTTGCACGGGCTTCCATTTCGTATGCTTGGCGGCGCTGTTGGTCAGTCACTCACCCTCGCGGCCGAGACCGAAGAACGTTGGCTTTGCGCTAAATAAAAACGCAGTGTTGTTATCTTTACGACTTCGTTGTGACATTTTCGCTTTTCTTTGGCTTCCAGCAGGCGATTTGTTCCATACCCCCAACTCTATTACAACGCGCCACTTCTTAATTTGTCCTGTTTATTTCTGTTTTGGGTTTATTTGCTTTGTTTATTCGTGCCTGTTTTTGCTTTGAAATCTAAACTGACTTGCGCTTTTTTCGACATTTTGTCGACTTTGTTGTAAACAATGGAAATTAAAAGAATATAATCCACCCACTTCCCGCCATGCCGCAGTCACAAAGCGTAGCATTTACTGAGTTCTCCGGCTTTACTCCACTTTCTTTCTTCATACCTTCCTTTGCTTAGGCGCTGCATGGCTTGAAGTCCGGCATATGCTTGCCTGCGGAGTAGTTCGGAGTAGTTAGGTGTTGTTTGGCGCGGGGTTTGGGTGCGGATATTTGTCCAAATGGCGCACTTGGCATTTGTCGCGACAATTTTTGTTAACGACATTTTCAAGTGAAAGGTTTTTGGCGTCCATTCGCGTGCGATTTTGACATTAACGTGTGTTGACATATCGTCCTTCATAAGTTTTCCTGCTTTTGCCGACAGGATTAATACTACGTATTAAGTCCATGTTTTACTTTCACTACAAATGCATAATGATTTATGTTAATTTAGATAAGACTGTGTGCACATTCCTCGAAAAGTTCCATTAAAATTACAATATTTAGTATAAATACATATGTATGTACGTGTTTACAGTTTTTAGCGATGTGAATACCGAAAGCGTTTCCTCAGTGGGTTTTGTTGATATAGTGGTATTTAAATTGAAGGGTGATCCATTTCGAGGTTCTCAACTATTTTAGAGAAAAACCACTTTAACTTCAAATTTAATGCGGAATGTTTTTAATAGAATTCGAATGTTGGCCGCGGCTACCTCACAGATGATCCATCCGTTCGAGCATTACAATTGGTAACTGGCGAATGACAGGCATACTGAATCGAAACGAATTGTCCGCATAGACTTTAGAATATACATATCCCCACAGGAAAAAGTCTAACGGTGTGATATCGCATGATCTTGGCGGCCAATCGATCGGCCCAAAACGTGAAATTATCTGCTCACCAAAGTGTTCTCTCAATAAATCCATTGATTGATGCGATGTGTGGGAAGTGGCGCTGGTTTTTAGAAATCAAATGTCGCCGAGATCACTTTCAGGCATCAAATAGTCGGTTATATTCTCACTGGCATTAATTTTCAAGAAATATAGATCGTTGCTTCCATCGGCCTACAAACCACACCGAACTGTTCTTAATTGTGGATGAAAAGGCAGCGCTTTAATCTCATCAGGTTGCTCTTCGACCCAAATACGCCAATTTTGCTTCTTTACCATTACCCATTGAGCCAGAAATTGGCCTCATCGCTGTACTAAATTTTTCTTGAAAACGTCGGATCTTCTGGGAACTTTTCAGGAGCGATGACGCTGGGAAGATCGAGCGGCTTGAATTTTTGCACAAGCTGTGTTTTGTGCGCTTTCGGTATAAGATCTCCACGTAAAGTGCGCCAAGTCGTCCGAGTTGCCGAATCGACTCTTCACGGTCTTCGTGTGCACTCTCAAGTACGACGGTTATATTTTCATCACTGCCTGCTGAACATGGTCTATTCGGTCGAATTTCATCCAATAATGAATGCTGGGCCTTTAAGATCACTGCTGGGTGATTTTTTAACTTCTGTTCAGCATGCTTTTCATTAAGAAGAGTATTGGCGTAAGTAAGGCGTGGCTAGCCTTATATTTTGCCCTAGTTTTAACCTCTTTTTCACAGATGTGTATAACACCTTTACAGGAGACTCCTCACCAAACCATCTCAGCAGCTGGATCGTGGTGGATTGTGATCACGATCAACGCTTGGAATATAACTTTTTGCATTACTTTTGTCATCAGGTTATTGAAAACTGAACTGTTTTCAGAAGATAACCAGTAGACCGACGGTAGACTTTCATGTGGTAACCATCTCAATTAAGTATTGGTATTGATCTGGCCGATATTTCTAAATTCCTCGACATAACTATCTACTTTCTAAGGGAATTTCTGTGAATGCGTTCGAGAACTATGTTTATGGACCACTTCTCTTCTGTCATCAACTTTGTGCCAGAATTTATGGCAAAATTACGTACTTATTTTTACCGATATCGAGGATATTGTTTTCTCTTCCTCTTTCTGAATAAATCGGGTATTGAAGTAAGGTTAACAAGTACATCGAATAATTCGACTTTTCTTATGAACTTATAATGAAAACGACATCACTTTAAGGAATATAGAACCAAATCGAAATTCAAGGTCCGAAAAAATACAAGTGACTCAATTTTGAAGAGACATTAAGTCGGATATATATTCAATTTAAGCGAGCTCATTGTCGATGCACTGAGAGTTAGTCAAGGATGTCTATCATCACTATCGATAGCATTGAACCAATTTTTTTCTGAGTCGTTTGGGTTGTTTATTGTCTTCTTGCTTTTTAGCACTGGATATATGGACTTCACATGAGCTAAGTAGGTTGGTCGACGACCACCGCCTGTACGACTGCTAGATCCTCCTGGACTGAAGTAAAAAGTAGGAGATCCACTAGACTACTTGCTCTCAGGAAGGTTTACCTTGCCACAATCGTAGATGTTCTTAATGGTCATTGTCCAATAGGTGTACGTACGGTAAAGCTGAAAAATTTGTCGAACGCTAACTGTCAAAGTTGTATGAAGGAAGGTGAGGTGGGAACAGATAGGCGTATCGGTAGTCTCAACTTCGTTCAACCTAGAGAAATATACGAAACAAATTTGTGGCACGCTCAAATCGTTTTGCCAAGTTTTATACCCTGAACTATAATATGTTCAGGTTAAGTTTAAAACGAAGTTTGTACAATGAAATATATGTTATTGTATGGAAAACGTTGATAATGACAATATATCTTTCCGGATTTTGGCAAGGATTATTGTCTAAGACAACAGTACAATCTTCAAGGAAATGGTTGCAATCATAGTACTATTATATAGCTGTCATACAAACTGACCGATTAATATCAAGATCAAGACCATTTTATACCCTTTTATGTCATAGGTTAAGTAAGCTTAGTCTGGTCTGGCAATCTCAATCAATATTTCATTGCCCTCGATGCCTTTGTGACCTGGCACCCAGTAGAAGTGAAGTTACTTGCTTCTGGCAACACTTTCCACTGCTGCCCTGCTTCGCAAGACTCTTCTGGCCGTTATGCGGTAGAAGGTTACTGGCTTCATTGTTCTCTCCTGTAGCCGGCAAGCGCGTTAGAGATCATAGCTTCCGTGAATGATATCTGCTGTTCAAGTGAGATCCGTTTTTGGATCAACCTTTTAATCTAACCTAACCTATTTAATCGAAAAGTGAAACACTTATATACCCTGAACAGGGTATATTAAGTTTGTCACGAAGTTAGTAACACCCAGAAGGAATCGTCGGAGACCCTATAAAGTATATATATAAATGATCAGTATGTCGAGCTGAGTCGATTTAGCCATGTCCGTCTGTCTGTCTGTATATATACGAACTAGTCCCTCAGTTTTTAAGATATCGTTTTGAAATTTCACAAACGTCATTTTCTCTTCAAGAAGCTGCTCATTTGTTGGAACTGCCGATATCGGACCACCATAACATATAGCTGCCATACAAGCTGAATGATCGGAATCAAGTTCTTGTATGGAAATCTTTTGCATTTGACAAGATATATTCACGAACTTTGGTGTAAATTATTTTCTATGGCAACAATGTAATCTCCGAAGAAATTGATCAGATCGGTTAACTATAGCATATAGCTTCCATACAAACTGAACACATAGTTACTAACAGAAATGCACCTGTGAAGGGTATTTAGCTTCGGTGCAACCGAAGTGAACATTATTTCTTGTTTTTTTTTCTCGTATTGGACTTTATACGAAAATGAGTGGTTCTGTTGAGAAAACCCAATTGAAGAAGAAAAAAGCAATAATCTTTGAGTTATGAGCTACCAGATTCGGGAACCAGCACAATATGAACTGGACGCTCATATTATTATTATTGCTCAGAGACAACTTTCTGTCGTTGCTGTGAGCACTGAGTTTAACAATTGTTAAAACGGTCGCGGTTTGAAATTTCGAAATTTATAGAAAAACTTCTTTCCACTAGACATCGGCTCTTTCGGCTATCAATACCAAATCTCTTTCGCTTCCCATCATATCCCTCATGTTTGGAGAGATTTTGTAATTTTTAGAAATCTCTGTTTGCAAATGTGGAGAGTAGCTGCACTAACCTTGCAACAACTGTTATATAATTATTTTTTTTGAATTCTTAAAAAAACAAAAACTCTCTTCAATACAATTTTTTATCAAAAATATCAGTATATTCCAAAAATAATGCACAATTCACACTTGAAAACCTCTTTTCACCACGCACATGTCGCATTTTTCAGGTTATTCTATGGAGAACGAGAGCATCTGATATGCGCTATGTAAACTTGCGAGGGATTTATGCGTTCGCCTTGGCACAAGTATGACCACATGTACATAAGTATGTACCCCTAAGCGGCCTCAAGAGTCTACGCGCTTGTTAAGATTAAAAGTATGATATATGTAAGTATGTAAAATCATGTGTAGAACGCACTTACATTCTGCCGCACATACCATACATACCAGCGTCCTCTTTTCAGCCATAACCATATAGGCTCAGAGGTATGCATGCAGGCGAGTATCAAAGCAATTTGCCGCTAGTGTGAAGGGTTTATGAAATGTTTTCGCTATTTCCTTCATGGTTTCCTTTGAAGTCTCGCTGCTTACGAAAAGTGTTCGTATCAAGTGTCGCGCCGCTAAGAAATGCTCATGTTCATAATAATAAAGAAAAAAAAACACAAATGAAAAAGTAGAAACTTCAAAAGAAAAGCAAAGAACTTGGAAAGTAGCTTTTGTGCTCGGTCGCTTTTCACTTGTAATCAAAACTTTACACACACACACACTCATACACGCATACATACATATATAATATAGGTACATACATATACAGAGTATTTATGGTGTTATAAGTACCAGCAAGTGGGCCAATAAGGGAATGGTAGAGCTTTTAAATATTTATTCAGAAACCATTGAGGCTTCGAGTGTTTGGTAGTGTTGTCTTAACACTTAAGTGTAAATATTTTTAATGTGACAACAACAATTTTGGCATTTTTATTGTGAAGAAATCTGCGTTACTCAAACTGTTGTGATGAGTTGTGTTCTCCCATCATAATTGTTTAGCGAAAGAAACTTTTGAGTTTGCAGGATTTGCATATAACTATTAATATAATAAGCTTTAACTACAACATAACCTAACATGTTAAACGCCTTGTTTAGAGAACATGGGTCACATTTTCCAAAATAGTATCCCCGAGCTTTCCGGTCAGAGAAAAGTGGCAGCGAACCACAACTATTGAACCAGCTAACTAATGATTCCGAGTTAGGTAAAGTTAAGTCGAAAGCAGCCTGAAAGGTGACAGAGCATTATAGTAGAAAGTAAGCCATGATTTTTCAACCAACTAATGCGACTACTTTCTGTGTAAAGCGCCAGGTTGATACCTCAAAATGGTCGTTTAGTATTCATAATAAAAGATTTCCTAGTTTTTCACGACGACCTCCATACATGAGATAAAACTATTTTTAACCGAATCTGAATTCAAACAGAACATGTTGAACCGTTCGGTATCAACATATGAGAGTCCATTCCGACCCAGATTTTCATCTGCCAACTACTGACAACTTTTACAAGAGACTACAGCAGCTGGCGTGCGCCGATGTTATTGATATCAGACTGGATAAGAAAGCGAGGCAAATGGGTCTGGTAGTGAAGGAGGGCAAGTTGAAATATCATCAAACTAACAGTCGTCACACTCGAGTCATAAATTCGAAGCCGTAGATAATTTTGTCTCTCTTGGAACCAGTACAACAACAATGTCAGCCTCGAAAACCAACGCAGAATAACTCTTACCAACAAGTGCTATTTCGGACTGAGTAGATAATTGAGAAGTAAAGTACTCTCTCGACAAACAAAATCCAAACTCTACAAGTCACTTATTATTCCCGTCCTATATGGTGCACCGGCATGGACGATGAATGGACGCATGGACGATGAATACATCTGATGAGTCGGCGTTACGAGTTTTCTAGAAAAGTTCTGCGGAATATTTATGGTCGTTTGCGCATTGGCGGCGACGAATACCGCATTCGATGGAACGATGGCTATACGACGACATTGACACAGTTCAAGGAATTAAAATACAAGGCTAGTACCTGTCGTCCGAATGGATGAAAACACTCCAACTCGGAAAGTATACTTCGTAGTATCCGCGTTAGCGGTGTCTACGCCAATAAAGATAAAGAAGAACTACTCTCAACTTATCTTTTCTGCCGCTACAACAACAGCTCTGGAGTGTCTTTGCTCAGTTTTCTATGATCTTCTGATAAATAGTCCTAAAGAGCTCATTATACACCCTTGATATTCAATTCTAAAAACACCAAAAATTTGTTGTCTTCTTTGCAGATGCTCGGAAGGAGAACAAGGCTATCTGAAAAAATCCGGAACTTTACAAAATATTTTAGAATATTATTGAGCTGCAAAGTTCAAGTGAAGGTGGTGTCTTTATAGTTAAAATTCCCATACATATAGTTCTTTTTAACATAATTTAGAAATTTCAATATTGCTGAAAATCTATAAGGAAATTTGAAACAACTACGACAAATTTTCTTCAGATTTCAATAATAACAGAGATATAATTCAAAAAATCTTACTGCACTGAGGATTCGAGTGTGAATGTGAATTTTTAAGAGAAAGTCTAATGGTTATGGCATGGAATAAGCCTTACCAAAACTCACCGGTTCTGGAGTTTATGAAGAAATGATGTTTTATACCAATAGTTCTCTTGAGCTACAAATTGGAAGCTTTACAAAGTTATCTAATAATTTTATAAGTAAAATGTCATTAAATATTTAAAGTCTTTGATAGTTCGGTAATTTTAAGAAAGATTCTAAGCTGAGAGTCCTTGAGTAAAGGTTAAAGTTATATACTCCCAAACTAGGCAAACGTTCGTCAAAGCTTTTTCTTTTTGATACTGGTATCATCACGATTTTTGATGCATGGTATCTATTCGTGTGGTTTGCCAAGAGATGCGTAGCGTAACCTGATTACTACTCGTATTATTGATTCCATTTCCATTGGCGAACCCGCTTCGCCTTCCAACAACAGATTTCTCTTCGTTCCGGTCGAGAATCCCTACTGGAATACTTGACATCAGCAGAGATTTTCAAAAAGGTGGCATGATTTCTCTTAGCCGCCATGTACTAATACCAATAATTTTCTCTTGACCTATATTTATCGTTATCAATAAGTTGGCATATAGTTCTAAAGTGAGCGTCTAAATTTCACCATTTTTAGCCCAGATTTTGTACCCATGGTTCTTTTCAGCTAAAATTTTCACAACTGTCATTTAAGCTTTCAAGTTTTCAATAGTCTGTTAATTTGGAGGCAAAGTTTGCTGCCGAGGTGAAAGTCCTTAGCCGCATATAAATCCACGTTCTTTAGGACTACCTACTCTCCATGTGGAGTAACGTCTGTCATAGCTTATCTTTTGGAGGCTAATGTCTTCTCGTGTTCAACCTAATTAAGATTCTCTCTGCTTTTGATCTTCTATGAACTGGAAACGTTTGTGCAATAACCAGCTGATGGTCATCGGATGTCACCTTTAGAAGTAGATTCTACTATTCTCAGACAGACCGATGTATTACTGCCATTTTTAGTCGAATCATGCCATCGGCTTGCTTTGCGCCCTGTAAAATAAAATATTCACAACGATTTTTGTCTCGCTAAAGAGATAAAATTCCGAAATTATGATTGAGCTTAACAAAACATTTAACACATGGCAGATAACGAAAGTTTTTTCGCAATTAAAATCTTGTTTGCTTATGCCGACGGCGATGTTGTACGAGTATCTGTCAACACAAGAGCCGAAACAACCTAGAGGGAAATTACAAAGTGCGATTTTGGCGAGCAGCCGTGAACAGACGAGACGAGACGACGCGAGAGAGGGGCGTGAGAGAGGTGTAAAACACAAGTGACGAGATTTTTAATCTTACTTAAGCCTTTAGACGACTAACGAGGCGTTTGTTTTGTATGCGGCACAGCACAGCAACAACAACAATAGCAACAAATAAAACGCTGAACTGAAATCCTTTTGACTAAATCCATATGAACGCAGCAGGCCTAGAGACAAATAGCGGTAGAAAGAGAGCGCGAGAAAGAGCAGGAGGGAGAGCGGGAGTGAGTGAAGCAGAGTGTGCGAGCGATGAATGGCATGAATGTCGGCGCTGAAGTGTGAGTGGTAAGTGAATGCATGAGCCAAGGACATGCGAATAATTGTGCTGAAATATGAAGCTGCGAATCATAAACCAAACTGCGGCCGAGGGGGTGTGGCATGAGTGGGGCGCGAAAGTTGCACTGCAATTAATTTTACACTTGAAGTAAAAACAAAAAGCTAACAACAAAAATACAAAAACAAAAAATTTCTGTAAAATACGAAATGAATAAACACATAAAAACAAATACAACAACAATAACAACAACAACGACATAACATATCCGCATTTGGGCGCGCCGATGGCGGTTTTTGTTGCAGTTGTTGTTTTTTGTTGCATACTTTTTGTTGTTTGTTTGTGTTTGGCAATGGAAGTCAAGCGGCAAACGGTTCAAAATCACTTTTTGATAAATTTTAATAAACTCTCAGCAATCCTTTTTGCGTTTTGCTATTCATGTTGAAAATTCAACTTTTGCGCGCCGCGCTCCCGCTGCCGAGCCGAGCTGGAGTGTGCCTGAGAAATTGCGGTAAACGCGTCAGCAATGCATTGCCATTGCTCGCCTCGTCTCGTCTCGCCTCGCCTCGCCTCAATGGATGCATATTGAGACTGGCTCGGGATGCGAACCGCCGGTACCCCATCCAATGGTCGTTGCATGCAGCTGCCGGCGTTGCAATGCCATAAAGCAATAAAACAAAGGAACGTCTCAAGTGGAATGCATAAGTGTGCGTGCGTGTGTGTGTGCCTTATGAAATGGCCGCTGCAATGACTTTATGATGTGCTGGCGGGAAAAAATTGAAGGTCGAGCGGGCGGACGGCGGCTGCGAGTAATGAGTGCCCATACTAAGTAACACAAAAGTGCTGGCGAAAGGGTACGAGTGCAGCAATAGGCTGTATAAAGGCAGTCTAGGGCGTAGAGGGGGACGCTGTTGCCGCAGGATGCATGCTTAAGGCTCAATGGCGTGGAACTCACTACACACACTCCCGCTTTGTTGCAGGAATGCCTGCGAAATCCATAAACAAAAAGTTATGGAAGTAAGGTGGACTAAGTGCGGCTGGAATTTAACAGAAATTACGCTCTTAATTGCTTTTGAAAAAATCTGAATAATCGGTTGAATGGGCGATATGTGATATAGGTTTTGGTCCGATCTGGCTGATAGAATGTGGATGTATTTTGTGACGGAAAATTACTCCGACAAAAGCCGTTCCCACGACAGTCGGATCGACGTAACCGGAACGGATCCAAATTTTTATCCTGCCAAGGACTATCAACTCGGCAGAATACTAAAATGCACCTAGGCATTCAATTCCTTTCGGATATCTCAAAACTTTAGATACCCCAAAAGATAAACTTCATCTAAAAATCGGTGGCACAAAACCGGTCTTCGACTCATATTCTCTTAGGCAAAGTAGTACAGAATGGTTCGTAGAATATTTCCCGCATACGTGATTTTCCCTTTCTTTTGGCTTCCTGTAATTAAACCGGCGCTAATATATAAGTATACAGATATAGTTATGAAATTCTTTAGTAAAACTCTGAGATCGGCAATTTTCTAGAGCTAAGAAAGTAGTGAACCTATTCTAACTGTGATTTGAACCGAGTCGCACAGCGCTGATCATACCCTGTCTTAGGTTTTCTAAGACCGCGCCATATTAACGAAAATTTTCGATACAAAGTCAACCATAGGGTCCGAAATCCTCATACATGTATGGTCTTATGACCTAGTGAAAAATATAGATCCATCAAAAAAAATAATACTAAAATCAACCCAATTTTGATACCCTGTTCTAATGTGAACCGTATTTTAGTGAGGACGTTCTGCGTCGGCCGGAACAGGCAGTTGAGGCAGGATCTCGGCTATAACGAGGCGCCATGTGTAGAAGTCACTCAAGTGAGGAAAGTTCTCTGAGCGCCATTCACTTGGGAGTGGCCAGAAACGATTCTTTTACATATGGCTCAAGCAGCTCACGACTTCCGGTCTTAGACCAAGTATCCTCTGGGTAGCCAAAAAACATCTGTTTGGATGCGAACTAAAGGCGAAACACCACTCCTATGTGTTGTCCGCAGGGTTTGGAACATTCCACTTAAAAAAAAACACTCAATGAAAAGATCAAAACAGCCTCGGATGAGAGATTCTACTTTTGATGACCACCACTGTTAAGGCAGATAAGGTAAAACTTCCAAGTCGCTGATTTCTTAGTACTTTTTAGCCCGTCCTGCAATATGAAGTCGATTTACTTCAACTCATATGTATACGTATCAATCAACCTCCTTGCTGTTGAATGTAACCGGCTGTTTTTAAACCTTTGAAAAGGCTGCTTTAGTTGTTCCCGAGAATTCTGGGAGTCCTTCCAATGTTTGGAAAAAATCTTCATCGAGTAATGCTTCCTGATCTTCAAGCTTTTTTAAGCGGCCCAGAACGTTTTTCGTCCTCCAAGCCAAAATCACATCTTTTCCATTGTAGAAACCACTTTTGGTTCGTCCACTCTGTTAGAATATACCCATCATAGTCTTCCAACAAAATAGGGTTTCGTCATGTTAAAATAATAAAGAAGAACTTCCCGCAAAATCTCCTTTTCAAGCACAAAGTTCGACATATTTGAGTGGGATAAAATTATTGTTGTTTAAGAACGAATGACATGGAAAGGACGCAAAAAGACTACAGTTTTCCAATGCATGTGCAGAATATTGAAAAAATGGAACAATAAATGAGTTACGTCATCTCTAGGCGAACCGCGAGAACATAATAAAGACCCAACAGCTAGTATTCGAGCTGCAGGTATCGGAAATGGAAGGTCGTGCTACCAAATTGAGCCTCCAAACAGGATAGAAATCTAGATAACGATAGGACAGAGCAGGAAAATATAACGTTAAACTCCTATTAACAAAAAGGCTGAAACGACAAGTCGAACTATGTATCTCCGAAGACAACACATTCAATTAGATCGTCCCCGGATTAGCAATATTCTAGAAACCTCTTCAAAGCTGACCTAAAATTTCAAAATATTATACAGTTCACGTTAGAACTCAGCTGCCCTTGACCATTCAACTTCTTGTTTTGCTTGAAGCAATGGACCCTCGAAGAACCCATCAGGTCCTGGAACACTACTAATATGGTAAGTATGTCCAATGCAAAAGTACTTTGGAGTATTGTTGGTGGTGAGCATATCATAAAGCTGCTACATCATCACTGAACACCTACCTCCAAGAATCCAATTTAAAAAAATTCTAAAAGTAGCTTCACATTACTTTTGGAATGTCCAACCTTCAGCCGAATGAGACGAAATAGCTTCCACAACTTCCAATTTTCCAACTTAAAATACTTGGGGTTCAGCAAAAGTCGTGTATTTTATCAAATTTATTGAGTTTCTGAGCCAGCCAATGAGCATAATTATGGTCTAAGTGCGGTCACCTGCGGTCCGAAGCTCCTTTATCCTTTTCAACCAGCCAACGATATGTAAGAATCCCAAAAAAGTTTTTACGACAGAAGGATTATGAAGATCTCTAGAATTTAGTTTGATTTTAGGTTATTACAACCTCTGGAACTTGTAAAAGTTGCGAGAGATAAGCTAATCGAACGAAAAGATTGTGGATTTGCGGAGAATAACCTTGACATGGGTAAAAGAAACTTTGCAATGTGGGCAGATCCTGGGAATAAAGTAAATGAAACTAAAAAGGGATAACTTAAAAGCATCGTAGCTAAGCTCATTAGTTTATGATCTGAAACTTAAGCTCCCTATCAGCGAAATATAACCGAAAAATCAGGTGGAACGATACACCATGATAAAAGGCTTACTTCGAATTGAATGGCCAGATCGCTGAATAGAAATTCTCAATGCTGGTGAAAAAATACTATAGAACTATTCATTGCACAGTCTGAAGAACGGTAGGAACAAAAGACTGACGGACACATAAGTGGACAGCTTTCGGTATAGCTATTTTACATAAGCCCATAACTGTATTCATGATTTTACTTTCCAACAAACACTATTACTCGAACAAGGCCATTATACCCTTTGGCACATTTTTACAAGTCTACATAACAGTACCCGCTTGAAGCAAAACTCCACAAATGCCAACTGAAACAAAGAAGTTGAAAAGAGATTTCGAAAATACATAAAAAGTGTGATGAGCTTTAAATACAAGCGCCGAAGGAAACTGTGTGAGTACAGGCAAGATTGTCGGCGCACAAAACCAAAGTCTACGTGGACCGTTGAATTGCAGTGACGCATAAATGCAGGCAGCAAAAGCCCAAAATATTCGCATATTATTTTATTTTTTCGCTATTTTTTTGCTGTTGTTTGTTTCCTGCTATCGCTTTGCCATGATGATGTTTCGCTAAATTACAAGAAATCCTTTCGGTGCGCATGAATGCTTTGCCTCTCAGTCGACGTGGCAGGAACAATGAGAAATGCATAGGCTCACATACACTTTCACATAAATGCACGTATTTATGTGTGTTTGTGTTCGCATAAAAGCGAGGGGTAGCTCGACAAATGATACGAGCTTGAGAGTTGAATGAAAATGCAGTTTAAGTTCGGAAAAGGAAATAATTTGACCATTTGTTGTACGGGAAAATATGGCGTACTTTCGGATATATTTACACAAGCAAATACATATATATGTATGTACCTGAAAGTATATATCCATCTTTATTTATGTTGTTTAGGGCAATACGTACAACATGCCTTAATCGGACTATAATCCGCATCAGTTATGGCAAACGTTTGAGCTTGATATCTGGATTCACAAAGGCAAAATCAACAATCTATTTGGATCTCTAGATTTCAAGCTCAAAGCACTTTAGTAGTAAGATCTTATTACAATTTTTGAAAAATCTGTCAGCATGTCTGAGGTAAAAGGCCTCCAACGAAAATCATCAGTTCAAGGACCCACATTTTAAAAGAAAATGCCAGCTCCTTTACCTTCCTTTCTTAGTAATAGATCACTGAGCGGAGTTTGAGTTTACTGACACCAACTTCCTTTCCATCAATCTCTAGTTAATATACCCACTATCCTGAAGTATTTGCATCCAATTTCGGATCAATACAAAGCCAAAGATAATGCCCATCAGTATTGTTAAGACGCCAACCTTACAGAAGCCGGCAATCCCTTCGAAGAAGACAATGTTCGAGTTGCCGCGAGAATCGAAAGTGACCCTTGCAGAGCTTCGTTCTGGATACTGTGACAGCTTTAACTCTTATTTTTCCAGAATCCCTACTGCTGGATTACCTCGATGACAAGTTATCTGAACCTTACCACTGTAAAGGGGACTAGATAGCCTTTACAACAACAACAACAAGAAGTCGATACTTTTGCGAAGCGATGCTTTAGTTGAGGCTGAGTTCTCACACGTTCGATAAAGCTTGGAGATCGGCATAAAAATATTAGGTTCAAGCATGGAATCTGATTCCCTGCTTGACTGCGAGCCGTGAGACATTTCGGCGAATGTCTTACAAACGTTGCATTCTTTTCTTCACCGATGTCTTCGAATGATTAGGTATTCTGGCCAAGCGCCATTGGTAATGTTAAACTCTTGAATATAACCAAAAAGCCACTGATCTACCGAAATTTTACGCCGTAAGTGAAAATGGATTGGCCATATTTTGAGAAAACCACACGACGACATTACCAGGACAGCGCTTCACTGAGGTCCTCAAAACAGTTGCAAACACGGGACGCAGCCAACAAGCGTAGGTGGGAAGTCGCCGATGCAGAAGCGCTAAAAACGGCCATTCGGGAAGAGAAAGTAAGTTTCTAGCTAGAAATAACTCTGATTCCATGTTTCAACTAGGCACTATGAGAAAATATATACTGTTAGAAAAAATACCTCCAACGAAAAGGACACAACAGCCTCGGATAAGAGCTACTTCGGACTGAGTCGGAAATTGGGAAGTAAAGCCCACTCTGGCTACGCTGGCTAGGTCATGTCTGAATGGACGAAAACACTCTGAGAGTATTCGACGTATTACACGCTTACGCGATTATAGCCGAGTTAACAACAGCGCGCCACTTTTCGGAAAGACAATTGGATATTCCAAGGACCTGGTCCTTCTCCACTTGGTCCTTCCAACGGAATCTCCATTTGGTACAGCGTCAAACAGCTGGAAAAGGAAGAACGACTTGTTCACTGTCTAATTCGCTGAACTATGTCAATGTCGTCGTATATCTCGTACAGCTCATGGTTCCATCGAATGCGATATTCGCCGTGGCCAACGCGCAAAGGACCATAAGTCTTTGCAGAACTTTTCTCTCTCGCAACGTCGACTCAATGACATCGTCCAAGCCTCTGCACCATATAGCAGGACGGGAATTATGAGCGACTTATAGAGTTTGGCTTTTGTTCGTCGAGAGAGGACTGGACTCATGTGTAGAAGTTCACGCAAGTGAGGAAAGTTCTCTGATCGCCCTTAGAGTAAAAAATGGCTCAAGCAGCTCACTACTTCCGTCTTTGACCAAGTATGTTAGCCTAAGACATCCATTCAGACTAATAGGGTTGTTGGGTTTGGGACCCGCCAGTACCCCCAATGAAAAGAAGCAACAAGCGTGAGTTTGATGAACTTTTTGATTACTCGAGCACTCGAAATAATTTTCCTTAGAAGAAAACTCTTTGTAAGATTTATGAGTACATATATATTTTCCAAAGGATTGAACCAGATATGGAAAAGCTGGGTTAAAAGGAGTATAATTGCCAAATATCGAAGGACAAACATCACAAAATCTTTGAGACGATAATGAGAGATATGACGGGTTACTGAATTATGGCTTAGTATAAGTGAATGAACCAACTGCGGTTTCTTTTTCGAGGACTATGTTCCGAGAACATCAAAAAATCTTTATGTGAAATACATAACTTCAAAAGTTGAAGTCCATGTACATTGAGCCCCGAATCTTTTATTGGAATGACTAGATAAAAATTAAAAAACCTGATATAATGTGTAATGAGCTTTGAGTTCTCAGCTCAGTAAATCTAGTCGAAATCAATTTTGATTTCTTTGACCTTTATAAGTCTACCTTTTCTTTTCAGCGCTCCAAAGAAGGAAGGTTTTCATGAACAAACCTTATGATAAGCTCAAGACGATATATAAGACTGCTTATATGTAATTTTTATAATTTTGTTTTTTTTTAAGTTTTTAGCGCAAGCTCTATTCCTTAAAGGCTTGAAGCTAAAATAAGGTGTCTACTTAATATTTTACTTCTTCAGCCAGGAGTCCGACACAGCACAAGAATTACTACAATACTAGATACCTAGAAATTTCTACAAATATTCCCTCGAGATTCTTGCATTCTAACACCAGTTTCAGCTGATCTGATTCAACACAACATCGTGATACACGGCCCATAATTTGAAGATCTCGACAACAACACCTGTTAGTGGCACAAACCTCTACGTATCACGGTGTCTGCTGCAACATTATTAATTTATACAGTGTTTCCAGCAAGCCAACGAGTATGCCATGTTATTCACTGTTGTTGTTGTAAATGGAAAATACGAGTGTGTAACCAACTATCATCTACATGCCACTTTACACGTGCTCACTCTCCGCAGACGTCGACATCCATTACGTCCAGTCGTTGCCGGGTGTGTGGCCCGTTTAGTGGACACGCAATGCATGGATAACGGTACATGAGCAATGACAAAATCTTCGTCACGCCCAATAACATGTTTGCCTATACATATGTACGTGTATGTTCATGTTGCTGTAAACCATTTTTGCGTTGGCGTTGACTTTACGAGGCACACCTGCCGTTCATCTTCACCAAGTTCGGACTTGTTTTTCCAAGCCATACCTGTTGTGGTACTGGTCATAACTGTGGACACTTCATTCATGCAAACACGCATGCAATATGGAGGTTTATATAAATGCGTATTTACAGGGTGCTACATGCAGTGGGGTCTTAGATAAAGCAGAAATTTTTTATTCCTTTTTTTTTAGTAAATATCATAGTCCTTTGACGCCAAATTCCCAAGTTCTGACAAGACTGAATATAGTATTACTACCCAAAGTAGATTCCGATTAAGTGGTCAGAATCATTACCGGTTTCCTTACGTAATACTTGATCTCTTATTATCTCTTAGAAGAGTCCAACGACGTAAAATCCGAGCTTCGAGGTGTGCAATTGGCATCACCAAAATGACAGATTGAAACTTGTCTCGAGAAAATGTCAAATATGACAGAGGCGGTATGACATGGCAGTCCATTCTAGTGAGGTTCATCCAAATCCATTTATCCAGTTTTGGCTAAAATTCATAATTTTTTAATGGTTAACTTCTGCTGAAGCCTCAGAGTCGTTGATCCGAATAGGAAATTCCACTAAAAATTGGGCAAGTAGAACACGAATATAAAGTACTGATCAATTGTAGATAGAAAAGAGTACGCCCAAGTCCATTTCTTCAGTTATGGGCGAAAAAAGTATTTATTTTTTTGGGGTAAACTCTACTGGAGACTCGGTATCGTTAACCTGAATAGGTAATTCCAATAAAAATTCGATCAAATAGACCAAGACTAAGGGGAACAATCTGATCTGGATGGCAAAGAGTTCCTCCAAGACCATTTCTCCAGTTTCGATTAAAATAAGTAAATTTTCAACGGTTAACATCTACTAGAGTCTTAGAACCGTTGATCCGAAAGGCAAATTCCAATAAAAATTCGACCAAATAGACCAAGACAATCTGATCTGGATGACAAAGAGTTCCTCCAAGTACATTTTTCCATTTTTCCAGTTTCGAGTAAACTAAGTCAGTTGTTAGTGCTTAACCTCGACTGGAGCCTCAGAACCGTCGACCCGAATGGAAAATTCCAACTAAAGTTCGATTGAATAGACCACGACTAAGAAGAACACGCTGATCTGGATGACAAAGAGTTCTTCCAAGTTCATTTCTACTATTTTCGGTGAAAAAAATAAATTTTATTGGTACCTCTATTATAGACGCGATAATGTTAATCCGAAGCGGAAAGTTGAATAAAAAATCGACCAAAGATATCAAGACTATGAAGTACAGACCGATCTGGATAGCAGAGAACTCTTACAAGTCCTTGCTTTCGATTCCCGGGCAGATCGATCAACATCGATTAGTTAGCCCCTCTAAATGTTCCACGATGGCCTAAATGAGGTCTTGTGTATTTTCGGAACAAAAGAGGACAACGATGACAATACTCTAATCAAAGTCTAGCGCTACAAGAATCACCCTGTATATATATAGCTATGTGTGAGTATGTTTTTCATTTGCCTAATGCACTTCTCATTATTCTCCACTATGCTGGGGTACTTCCGCGCCAACTTTTCCGAAGACTAGGCTAAATAGGCAGACGAACTTCATCGTAAGCCACACTGTTATCAAACAACAGCAACAGCAACAACAAAAGCAGTTTATAATATATGTATCTACTTACCGTTGCTGCTGATGTTGACGCCGATGACCATATGACCACTTGGCCCCAAAAACGGACGCGACCGCTAAGCAACATTTTTCCCTAAAATTAAGAATCGCCAGGGGAGCTAATGCAGTTGGCATTGCAAGTACTTAAGTGCACATACGACCGTTGCAGGCGCACATAAAATATTCTCACATACTAAACACATATGTATGTATGTCTGTCCAGAGAACTATTTTGCTGTTGCATGTGCATTTTGTATCGAGGCGCAGCATCTTTGCCACAAATACATATATAAATATGTATGTATGTATGTATATGTGGTAAGTTTTAGATACCGATTTACGTTGCCACAGCCATCGCGCTGCTGATATGGCGAAATGATACGCATCCATGCCACGCTATGTTATGCCATGCCATGCTATGCCGTGTTAAGCGCTAAGCGGCATTTTGGCCTAGCCCCGAGCCACCAAGACGGCCTCAAACGCAGCGCAGTCTAGACAGCCACTTTGGCTCCAGTGGAAAATTTTCTCTTTCTTTGGCACCAACTATGGGTGTTTCATGCCGCTGGTCGCGCTCGTACTATTTGCAATACATAACAGTTTCACAGTTTCAAGAATTTCCGCATGCTTCTTGTGAAAACAATAAATTCTTTTCACTGCATTTGTTAGCGCTGCAAAGCGCAAGTTGTGCGAATCGAACGGTCCACACTGTGTGGGTTTGTGTGTATGCTTTCTGGGAAGCTACTGCTATGTATGTGTGTACTAACAAGTATATATATAAGATGTGTATGTGATGAGAAATATCAATCAAACGAGAGCAGCTTGCTTGGGAAACTGTAAGATCTTAGCATAATGCCGCTCCTTAGAAACTATATTCAAATATACTGAATATAGAATTATTACCCATAAGACCTCCAAGATTTCGAATAAGCGGTCAGAATCATTAGCGTCTTCCTTACATATCGCCAGATCTTTTTTTATTCCTTGAAAAAGTACAACGGCGTAAAATCTGTACTACGAGGAGGGAAATTGGCATCACCAAAAACATTTTTCTCCGAAAAATGACAAATATGACAGGAGCGGTTAGACATGGCAGCTCTTTCTAGTGAAGTTGAGGTTCATCAAAATTGATTTCTGCAGTTCCGGGTAAAATAAGTAAATTTCAACAGTTAACCTTTACTGGGGCCTCGGAAGCGTTAATCTGAAAATTAAAATTCAATAAAAATTCGACCAAATAGACAAGACTAAAAAAACAGACCGATATGGATGGTAAAAAGTTCCTCTATGTTCATATCTCCAGTTTCAGGTGAAAAAATCAAATATTAACAGTTAGCACTTACTGGAGCCCCGAAGTCGTGGACCCGAATAGGAAAATCCAATAAAAATTCGATCAAAAGGACCACGAATATAAAGTACAGACCTGCCTAAATGGCAAAAAGTTCACCCAAGTCCATTTCCCCAATTTCGAAAAAGGTTAAACTCTACTAGAACCTCGGAAGCATTAACTTGCATAGGAAATTCCAATAATTGCCGCGCCTTAGAAAACTAGTGGAGGACTAGTTGGCTTTTCTAGATAATCTTTATATTCAAGTAGCTTAAAACGAGCCCAGATCTGCATGGGAGAAAAAGTTTGAAGATGAGAAACTGGAAGTATTACTCGATGAAGATTATTATCAAACACAAGAAGAGTTGTCAAAAGCTTTGCGAGTCGCTCAAACAGCAATTTTGAAACTTTTAAAAGCAGTCGAAAAATTTTCAAAAGGAAGAAAATTCGATGCCATATAAATTGAAGCCAAGAGACGTTGAAAGGCGATTTTGTTTTGATTTTGCTTGTTGTGTGTGAGCTTCTAAAACTGAAGCCTGCGATTACCTAAAAATGCACGGAATTTGTGACTAAACACGAGTTAATCATTTTTCATCCTGACAACGCTCAGCTTCTTGTTGCAGACCCTTTTAAAGGTATTTGGAAAAGGGCGGCTGCATAATTTTAACTCATCCACCTTATAGTTCAGACCTTGCTCCTTCTAACTGTCATATTTTCCGTCGATGCAGACTTTTTTACTGGCATCCGGTGGACTTCGGGATATAGAATCACAAACTAGCTTGAATTATTCTTGTTCGTCAGGACGGAGCATTTTTTTTATCCAAATTTTCATGACTTCAGATGAGCAATACTTTAAATAATAGTATGGCTTGTGCACCCTAGGTTTCCAACGTGAAAATAAGTAATGACCACAGATATACTGGCTTTAGAGTTATGTGATAAGAAAGTTGAGCTCTTCCTATAAGAAATTAATAGTAGTGACTCCTGTAATCTCGAGAAAGAACATATGATAACAGAGCCATAATAAGTCATAAACTTTCTTAATACGCGCTGAGACGCGCATGAAAACAACATCCTATGAAGTCTCGCGTTTTGGAGAGAAAACCGTGTAGACCTCCATGTTTTGTCAATGTTTTGTTTGCTTGACTTCTATGAATATCTTTAAAGATCAATATAGTTGAATAAAATAAGGCAAAGGTTGATGAACTCGAAAGCAGCGTCTAATTTTAAGCAGCACCAATATCTTGAGTATATCTAATACTCTTGAGTACCTCCGATTTGCTAAGAGGACTAAAAGTACAAGCTTAAGACTCCGTTTTGTTTTTTTATTGCTTCGAGAACTTTTTTTTTAACATCTAATCGCTTAGAAGATCAGATCGTTTAGGAAGTTAGATCGTTCACCACAAAATACATTAAGATTTACAAAGTAAGTATTATTGATTGACAACACATTCAAGATTTCTACCGGAGATCTACCACTTGTTTGCATCACCAAAATAATGAAAAACCGACAAATCTTTGTACCCTTCAACTAGGAACCCATTTTCAACTGGCTCAGATGACATCGTTGGATAGTTAGCATACCTTAAAGTAGGACTTTCCCATAACTGGTGGAGTTGTTCTGCAAACACAACTTCAATGCCCCGGGTCTTCGCTTTAAATTGCGTCTCTTCAACAAATAATATGTTTCTTGCATTATAAATTTACTATCAAGTTTTCCTCAATGGTTTATAAAGTCTGGTTATAAAACCGTTGAAAAATAAATATTATTTTTATTTGTGACAAGTCAGCAACTAATTTAAAACTTCAGAACTTTCGACTGGCTACTAAATAATTTCAAAATGTCTACCTATGAATATTAGTTATTGGACTTTATACACATAATTTTATATACTTAATATCGAAGATATTTTGTGTGAGAATTTTGGAAAAATTCATTTTTGTTTTGTTTGTCCGAGTCAATTCCGGTACGTAATGAAACTTGTAGGTAGGTAGATAAAGGGGGGCGGCAGAACATCCTTGGCCCCGGGCGCCCAAAGTTGTAGCTACGCCACTGATATAATATATCAGGTGATTTTATTGCAGAAGGGTTTTTTCAACCACAGAGAAGAGCTGACAACTCTCACTTAGTGGAATCCATAGCCACAGATCAATACTCCAGATAGGCAAACCTGTAGTGCGACATTTGTCCAAGACTTGAGTGAACAGTTTGTCTCCAGTATCGGTCAGTCGCCTTCAAAATTTTTGTCATTACAGCAAAAATCACCGCTACCGATCGTTGATCTCTGCAGCTCATATATTACATCCTCCTGTCGACATGCAGCAACGTTAAGATCTCAGCACTCAGCCGAACAGAACCCAAGTTAAATTTTACATGAGCAAAGGCATAGTTTAAATATACAGTCAGCAACGTCTGATTGGCGTAATTTCATCGTAACATGCAACAGTGGCTGCCACTGATCTGATTAGAGCTCATCAGCGCCGTGCCGTACTCAGCAGACAGCGAGGAAGTGATTACATTGCATTGTAAATCAAGCTAAGTTTATGATGTGCAAGCTGGCGACGGACAAAATCAGGCGACCGAGCCAATGAGCGCTTGGACTTTTCGCAATTTTAATGGCAATGAAAATGAGCACACAACGTCTGGCCGAACGCCGAACGGCCAGCGAAGCCAGTGCAAATATGAGAATACCTGCTTACATAAGTGCTTAGTGAAATCTGCCATGATCCAAGCATGGCGCACAGATGCTGGAGCATTGCCACGCAGTCAGCTTGCGCAATCCATAGTCGCTTTGTCGCCGTCGCAGTTGAGCAATTATGGAACGTCGGTATCGGGATTTGCTCGACGTGACAGCGAGAGTTGCGACCAAGTTGGACGAAATGCAGTAAGTTAGTTTGGTACCCAAAACCACTTGGGGAATGCATCAGGTGTGCAACGTCTGCCACCATATAACCACGTTGGACGTTGCGATGTGCATGCGGACGGGCGAGGGAGTAAGCCAGCGAGTGGATGGCTATATTTTATATCAGAAACAGTTGATCTGTCCGTCCGCACATGTTGAGGCGAGCTGCTGGCCAGCAGCCGTAGCGGTGGCTGGGACAGTCTACGCTTCTGCTGGCTATGGATTTGCCAATTTGGCGATGCCGAATCCCATGTTGCAATGCAACACACGAGTTCACTTCACGCCGGAAGGTAACCACGCGGCAGGCAGGCAGACAGTTCGGACCAGCGGGCGGGCAGGCGGACAGTGCGCAGTTAAGTGTGAATTTTCGCACCCGTGATGAAGTTTCCAATTAAATTTTATTAGCCTTTGAAATTGAGCAGTGCACGCGTGCGCCGCTGCCGTTGCAACAACAAGCGCAACAAAAAAGCGCGGAGTCGAGGCAAAGGCAGAGCAACCAACTCGTAGTTACCGTTGCGGCGGCGGGCGGTAATGTCGGCAACGGTGCTCACTGCGGCATTTGTTGTGGCATGTTGCAAGCCGCAGTTGTCAAGATGATCTTGTTGTAAATATTTGCGCACTCCGGCTGGCCGTTGCACGTTGCGCCAGCGCACGAATCGCATCGTTCACCACTGGCAGCACCTGAGCACATACACACACACACTCCGCTACATATGTACATACATTCATTACTGTATATGTGGCACGTTGCACCAATACGCTGGGTGGCGGGCAATAGCTTACTGCTTACCAGTTGCAAGTTGCAAGTGGTAAGTGGTAAGTGTTGAAAGGAGGCGTGTTCGCACGTTCATGCCATTGTTTGTTGTTATTGTTGCTGTTGCTGTCTACAGTTGCCAGTTGCCAGCTAGTGCATATGCGGCAAGCTCAAGTGTACGGCGGCTATTCGGGGTCAAATTGGATATTGTTCAAGGGTCAAATGTGCGCCTTCGGGCAAATGATAGATTCGCATTAATCAGTTGGCAAATTGGCTGCTCGCCGCTGACAGCCCACTGACTACTCATAGAGATATTCGCCAAGGACCGGGTATGCGGGTGTCTGCCGCAATTCCTTTGTTTATTTTCGCGGTAAGGAGAAATCAATTTCGCCACCTTTTCAATTAGGTGGGAAAATATTTGGCAAATACCTCACGGCTTTTTCTGTTTCTTCTAGGCTTGCAGATAAGTGTGGAAAATATACCGTTCACTGAAAACCGAAATAGGTTCATCAAATGTCATCTGACCTACTGGGAAATAGCTTCTCAATGAACGGTTTATACTGTGTGTTAAAAGAGACGTGGGAAAGCCAAGGGCCAATATGTGGCTAATAAATAAAATAATAAAATTGTTGATGAATCCAGCTGTGTTGAATATTTCTAACAGTTTGATTGAAACCTTCCCGGTATATGATAGTAAAACGTAATTTATTTGTAAAAATTTGTTCAACATAGTTTCCTTCAAGGGTTATACACTAATTATAGCGACCCTCCAACTTTTCGATTCCATCTTTGTAGTACGCTTTGTGCTTTACTTCAAAATAGTCCTCAGTGTCGGCGATCACTTCTTAATTCGACGAAAATTCCTTCACAGCCAACATACTTTTGAGATCTGAGAGCACGAAATATTCGCTGGGGGCCAAGTCTGGAGAATATGTTGGATAAGGATGCAATTTGAAGCTCAATTCGTGGATTTTAGCTATCGTTTTCACTAACTTGTGGCACGCTGCTTTGTCTTGATGAAAGAGCACTATCTTTTTCTTCAAATCGGTCCGTCCTTCGTCGATTTCGTGCTTCCAACTGTCAAACATTGCTGCGTAATAGCCCCTATTGATGGTCCTCCCTTTTTCAAGGTAGTTAATAAAAATTATTCCATTCGCATTCCAAAATCCAGACGCCATAATCTTGCCAGCCGTCTGTTGCATTATTCCACTTTTGGAGCGGGATCATCGTTTGCAGTCTATCGATTTGAACTTCGGAATGACTGTCAATTTGGATTTCAGAGTAAAATCTGAAAGCCATGTTTCATCTATTGTCACATATCATAGCAAAAACTCGGGTTTATTACTTTTGAACATCTTCAAACACCGGTCCAAATTCTCAACTCGTCTTTGTGTTTGGTCAAAAGTGAGCTCGCGCCGTACCCACTTTGCACAAAGCTTTTTCATACCGAAATATTCGAGCATAATATGATAGGCCTCTTGATTATAAAATATACTATTATTCGAGCATGAGCTCTAGATCAGACTGATTTTAAGACTTTTTGTTTCTCTTATATATAAAGTAGGTGAAGAAAATTGTTCCTCTTTTGCTTTTTGTTCTTTCTTGTTGCCACAGACACGAAACCCAACTGAAAGTTACGTGTGTTTCCTAGAATAGACATCTATTTCAGAATGTTGCTTCTGAAAAGTCTACTTAAAACACTAAAAGTTCGGCAAGGAAGCTTGGTATTCATCTTATACTTTCTATAATATATTTCAGATATTAAGAGGACATACAACTCAAGTTTTACATTTCCCACAGAAACTCCAAGCTATGAAGAGAGGGCTTTTTATTGGAGACAATTTGTTCTCTTTTCTATGCTCCTATTCCACTTATTATTGGCGAACAAACACCACTATTCCTTCTCCCGAGAGACAGTTTCACCAAAAGAACAAATTTCACAAAAAAAATTTACACCCTGGGTAGCGAAATATGGTGGAATGATGCCACACTTGACCTGTCACTGAAAGAAACCATTATTCACTAGAAAACGCCGGAAGGCATTAATGTAGGCATTGCAGGTCCAAGGTTTCCGTGTCAATGTTTAGCTTTCCGAGCATTTTTCAGACAGAAGTTTTTGCCAAAAGTCGTTGTGAAGAGAGCAACTTTAAGGCCGAATGAGCATATTGCTATATATTCAGCGATGGTCAAGCGGCATCGTCCGAGGCGATTAAGTCGCTTTTGGTTAAATAATGCGGAGAACGGCATAACAGTCTATCGAGCTAAAAACGAGTCCACTTTATTTGGATATCGGTATACGGAGATATAGCTTGGAATGAGATGGCTGATGATTGTGCCGATTCTGCAGCTACTACCAAGCCGATGATACCAAAATGCTATGCAAAGGGTTCTCATACTCCAAAAGAAACGTTTTGAAGGGAGAAACGGGGAGAGAGAGATAGGCAAACATTTCTTTAAACATAGCTACTACTGGAAGCGTAAAACCTAAAGACGTTCAAACAAATAGTAGAGACATGTTCAGGTCCATCGTCTCAATATACACTGGGCATGGCACACTAAACAGACTTAGTGTCACCTGTGACATGGAGCCTTAAACTCCAGAGCATCTGCTTCAAGACTGCATACCGATTGGTAGATGCAGAAACAAGACCCTGGGATCGACGTATTCTTGCAAAGAATGCATCGTCTCTCTACCATCTAGAAAGATCCTTGGATTTTTAAGGATGCTGGTTCGAAGTGAGTGAAAGAGAAGATTGAAAAATAAATCTTAGATCGCAGGGCCTTCCTCAATATCTGTTTATTCTATAATATCACTTCCTCGCTCACGTTCTTCTCTGATCAAATTTGACCGGGATTGGTTCATATAAATTACGTGCGTAAAAGGTATCTATAAAAAATTTCCTAGACTGCTAAAAAGTTTGTATGCTCGTCTGAATATGTTGTCGGAACTATTCAACAATCTAGCGAATGGCGCTGAAAAAATGAATCGGAAACGAAAAAAAAAACAAAATTCACTGAAGACACTGAAGACACACAAGGCCATCCCGGCTAGATTTAAAGTCAATAATAGAGATTGTAATACGTGAAGTCCGGGTCAATTTTGATCATATCGTTTCTTTCTTCTCTTGCCTTCTGAAAACTTATTTGATCGTGATCTTAAATACCTAATGCAACTACCTTTGATATGTGGTTTTTAGAGTTCGAAAATATTTCATATTAATAACGTCATAGTTTGATCCAATCTACAGAAAATATATTAAAAGTTTTCATCGGTGGACGTGAACCTTTGAAATCTTAATTATTTTGAGTTTAGACAATGAGAAAATGTTATTTTTGACTAATTGGCAAATCGGGAAGTATATGATTGAATACCTTTCGAAACATCAATGCCTGCCTGATTCTACACGGGTTAAGAAATGCTGTATGGCACTTAAAATTTTTTCCTATGAAAGCAAGACCTACCTAATTGAAACGGATCCAGCTTTTAATCTGGTTGAACTTGGTAACATTCTAAAAAAAATTATTGGAGCTGAAGCGGTCTTTCAAAAGCAATAAAAAAATTTTTTGCATAGACAGTAAAAGTGATTTGTCTCACGAGGCTATAGAGTCGAGTATCCATGGTTCTAAGCTTGCTAAAATAAGGTTAAACTAATAATGAAGCCTCATACAACCTAAGGACACTGTCTTGATTTGACGATAAGACTTAGTCTCTTGTCTACAGGACGATGATTAGCAAGTCTGAGATCTAAATAATAGTAACGGCGAGTAGCTTCAGCCGTCAAAAACGTTTAACAGTCAGATTGTTGTGGGAGCAAATCTTCTCTGAGACAAAATTTTAAATTATAAAAATAATTTTTGTAGAGTATTTGTTCTCATCGGTTGTGTAAAGATCTCCGTGTACATTTGTACTTGAACAAGATAAGGCTAGGTTGGGTTAAAGTTGGTCTAAAAGGGATCTCACTTGGACAGCTCAGAACACGGCTCTGTTTTAATACTTAAATAAATCAAAAATCTTCAAAGCTTTAAACCTGCCGAAAAACTATTGAAGCGACTGATATCAATTCTGGATATCTCACCAAGAATGCCAAAGATATGACTGCTTAGACCTTTATCTTGCAAAAGCTGAACAAGCTGTTCATATAATCCCTGGACCATTTGGAGAAGGATTACAACCTGTTGCAGTCTTCATTCTTCGAAGTACATTGAAAGGTACACCAGGAATGAAAGGAACAACTGTGATACATTTTTGACTTTATCTTTCGCTTGTGAATTACTTTCGGTAAGTTAATTCGACCTAAGAGTTCATAAAATTTACACTTCTGAAACTCATTTAAGTACGCTGTTATGTGCGGCAATCGCCAGGAAGCAATATCCGCGTAACTGTACAAATCTAATAAAACCATGTACGAGCGCCAATTTATGGAAGCGATAAAAGTCCAACTACCCACAACCAGGCACACTGGCAGCTTACGAGTTGAGCGGAGTTCACAGGTCCATTACAATTGGCAGCATGTGACTAGGAGTTCAACAGCTTGCCACCGAAAATATTTCACACCACCGATAACCCATTTTCATTACAATAACAATAACAAACATGAGCGCGCGCGCGTTGAGCTGGAAACTTGGAAACTTTAGCAGCATTTAATTATTACATGTACCTGTTGCGGCGCGTTTAGTGATTTGCGATTATTACATGCGGCCACCGCTGACCAATATTTCACTTGTGCCCGGCAAAGGAGCCACGCGGAATGCCGCGAGATACATTTATGTAAACACACACGTCACTGCGCGCACATGCAGATGTGCAGGTGACCGTGTGTGTGTGTGGCAAGCAAACAAGTGGCTGGATGGACGACGGGCCGACTGGCTGAGCATCAGCGGCGGCGGAGACCTTTTGACACGTTGTGTGTAATTTTGAAAGTACAACAACGGCAGAAATCACAATAACAAATGCCCAAATGAACGAGCTGAAGTGATGGTGTGGCGACCGGTGCACAGGCGATGTTTACGACGATGGCGCTGCCGCTGATTTCAATCGTATAATCCGGCGGTTGCGCGCTCACTGCGGTTAATTCGCTGGAATCCCAAGTATGTGCAGCTGCGGCAACCAATGTTGCACATTTGACTAACGCTGAAGGCTTGCACACATACATATGTATATACACAGGCAAACAGAAATGCAACTGTGATTGTGGACGGACATTTGTATGCAGTGGCCGAGCATACCATAAACCCACTAAACTCCAAATGTGCATAAATATTTCGTGGCAGTTTAGGGGTATGACTTTGCATTATTATAATTTTTTCCATTGCACTTTCCTCTTCCCAAAATTAAATGTGGAATATTTCGATGGATCACCTTTCGCATATCGTAAAAGGTATCTTAATAAGCAGGACTGCAGTGGAGATTGTCGTCAGGAACGACCGACTTCAATCTAATAGCTGCCAGGTCACGAGCCATCGAGGATAACCGATAGTAAGCGAAGGTGCCAAGATTAGCGTACGGCTGTTATTCGGAAATGTGGCCGACATTGGTGAACCCAAGCATTGCTTATACCGCGAGCTGTTTAGGAGCATGGCAAAGATGAAGAGACATTTGCTCACTGGTCACAGTTTGGCGACCACACACGCCTGTAGAATGGTGCTGATAGATCGAGAAGACTGCAAGAAATGTCAAATGCAAGGCACCAGGGAAACAAAGCGACGCTTCAAGCATTTTGATATGTGAAAATGGAAGAGGTTTCATTACTTATGACACAGAACCTTTTGAAACACGCATCAAGTGCTGGCATAGTGAAAGATAACTACCCACTATGATTTACGTAACGGTATCGCTAAGAACCGAAACTGGTCTATTAGTGGTTCAGCAGCCAGGCTACCACCACCAGACTAACCTAGCTTATATTTAGTCCATATTGAAATATTATTTGCTTCTCCACATAAAAAAACAGTCATTTGAATATGCTTACTTCTAGTGACCACATAAAATAATATCGATTTATTTCGATAAAAAAATATCGATAAATATATCGATAAGTAAAGCATTAGCGTTAAGGCTTCATTATTTAAGAAAAGATAAAAAGTAAGTATGTATTGTCGTGTATCAATACGTCACGAATGAAACATTTATATCGATAAATTTAAAAAAGGTATTGTTTTATTTTAAATCATCGACAATCTTGAAAATATACGTTTTCTTTTAAAGAAGTTTTCGAATTTTTATTACTAATTCGATTTATTAGATCACAGGTCGTTATATACATATGTCTTCTTAAAACTGTATTGATTTATCGATACAAATATCGATACAATAATTAGCTATCTATATATTCATCGACAGCTTCATATGAGACTAATAAAAGCAAAAGAGCATGCAAATTTGTATATAATATACTATACTTTTTATTCGATAACAACCGATAATTTGTAAATATAAATTATCGATTTATAATATCTAAAATTTTTGTTGGCGATATTGAAAAACTGTTAAGTCTCGAGCTATTACGAATAAAATGTTTTTCCAAAAATATCGATATAACGATAAGAAAATTAGCGATTTATCGTTAAAAAAAATTTAATAAAATACTTTTTTCGTTTAAAAATTATTACGAAAAAGGTATTTAATTAAGTGCTGAAAATATCGACTTATCGATAACAAATTTTTATAGCTTACTATTTAATTGTGAAAATTTTGTTTGTTAATTATAGTAATTAACTTCATTTATATTCTTGAAAAAAAAACGGCTATGGACAAGGTCTGCTATAATCCTTAGCTATGTACATACAATACTTACATAAGTATAACTTGTATAAATGAATATGTGTATTATTGGAGCTAGACTGGTGTATATCGTTAACACGAAAAAATTACATAAACCTAATTTACTTAGCAACGATATAGAGATTTGTAACAAAACAAACTTTGCTATGACTATCGAGAAATTTTTTTGGTAAATATCGATTTATATTATTAAAAAATTTTCGCTTATCAAAGAAATTGTAATTGTAAAAAAAATTTCGAGGCGTTAAGAATACATATTTTATCGAAAAATATCGATATATCGGTTTGAAAAATATTGATTTATCGGTAAAAAAAAAACTATGTAATATTATCAACATGAAAAGTACTACGAACAAGTCTTTAACAAGAAATATCGATATAACATTGGGAAAATTATCGACTAATCGATAGCAAAACTTTATTAAATTATATATTATTAAATTATATATTAACTTGAAAAACACTAAGAAAGACTTTTTAATGAGAAATATCGATATTACGTTTGAGAAAAGTATCGACTTATCGATAACAAAAACTTCTGTTAATATGAAAAACACTAAGAAAAACTCTTTAATGAGAAATATTGATAAACATTTTTAATAAAATATTTATTAATTTGAAAAACAATACGAAAAATTCTTTGAAAATAAATATCGATATAACGTTGAAAAAATTATCGATTTATCGATAACAAATTTTAGTAACTTATTTTCTAAATACAATTTTGTGTGTTAACAACAGCAATTAATTTCAGTATGACCTCAGCCCTAAACTTTCTGACAATAGATCTGATACAATTTTTAGACATATACATACTACTTTAATAAATCGATATAGTTTGCTAGAGTCGGACTTACCTTTTATTAACGCCGAAATTTAAACTGTAAAAAATAATAAAATTTCAATAATTATTATTTATGTGTAAAATGTTTATATAATATATTATGAAAGCAAAAATATATATTTCTTAAAATACAAGATTTCTAATGCAGTGCAGAGCCTCACAAATAAATAACAAACAGATAAAGTTGGAGTCATACCCTTAAAAGCTGACATGAATATCTTCTAACAACTATTCCGAATAAAAATGTGCACACACGCCACACTGTCGCTGCAAATCAAAATGACTTAAAAATGCAAAAAAGGTGCGGTCGCGGTCTTTGAGGTTGAGGATGGCCATCAGCGCTTCATATAGAGTTTTATTATTGCAACGACATCAACATGCAGCTGCAACAAGCAGCTACTGACATAATGCACCTCACACAAACACATGCGCACATACACAGACACATACGATGCAAGCGTGAGCAGAAAAAAGCGCACAAAAAACAAGGCGTGTCTGAGAAGCGTTTGTCGCGCAATTAAATTCAATTGAGCTGAGTTGAGTTGAGCGCAAGAAGCGCATTGGCATTTGACAGCTGGCAGCTGGCAGCCAGTGGCTCGCGGCTCGCGGCCGCCATGCGACTCTTGAATAGCGAAGCGCTTCGCAGTTAACGCCCGCGCGATAATTTACTTGCGCCTGTGGCGGTACACACACAGCATGGCTGTTGCTGTTGTTTTTGCCAGAGACACATTGACTACTGTCGCTAGGCGTAATTGTTGTCGCCGCCGCCGGCGCATTCCGAAGTATCGCCAACTATGATCGCCATAACGCGCAAACAACACGCGCTGGCAGTCCCGCAAATTCATTTAAAGTATTTAAAATTGCCACTGCAAGAACAATGTAGCGACGCGCATATTTGACGCTCTTGCAAAGTGCAACGAAACGCTGCAGGCATGCATGCGAGCTGGGCAGCCACAAAGCGCACGCAAGTTATTGTGTATATTTTTTTTTATATATATTTACTAATTTAATTGCATAATTTGTACATATGTATGTACGTTTGTGTGCGTGGGAGGCCATCCGCGTATGGCGTCTGCATTCCCAAAGTGATCAGCCGACAACAATTGCTGCGGCGCGCTGTTAGCTCTGGCGCCTACTAAGCCCAGCGAGCGCGCATCGCGAAGGCGAACGCCTGAACCATTGAACTCATGAACCATCACTTGGCGTCGCGTTAGCTGGCGGAGTGTGATGAGCCATTAGTTGCGTGTCGCTATTTGGAGAGCGTTGCGCCTCGCGTTCGGCGCAGCCACTTCGCGCTCGGCCTTTCTTATTGCGTGTTGAGCAAGCGCGCTCGTCGTAGCGATCTTGCGCGCCAGATACGCGCGCGCGTTCCTTTGGTATCTATTTGGAAGTAAACAACGCTGGTGACTTTGATTGACATAGTCACAGTGACCGAGATCTAAGTGTCAGCAGCAATTGTTTACACCTTCTACAAAAATAGAAATGTTAACGTGCGCGTCTGCGGGCGGGGTGTGTGTGGTAAATAGAACTTCTTCTCTTCTTCTTGTGATGAGTAATCTCTTCGTTATTTGAAAATCGCGCCATTTTACACGTATTAACCGCTTTCCACATTCCGTGAAGCATTCTTGACACGCTAGCAGATATATTTCTGCTGGGTAATGAAAACTTAAAGTCTGGCATCTATTTCCACTAGTATCTCCCGAGTTATACGGGATGTATTGATAGATATAGATATCAGATATAGATTTCTTGTTTGTTTCCAAACATTATTATTGGTTATCTGTAAAAGAACCGCCTTTCGAATACCAGACCACTGCGGTGGCTTCAAAGCGAAGATCACAGAATTTGAAGAAAGCTTCTTGTTCTGACCAAGAGTTCCAATAGGTTCCGGGATCTCTTAGGATCTAACATGCTATTTTACGACAAATCTGCAATGAGTTCCAGGACATGGTGATATTCCTGGTTACAGTGAAGCAGTAGAACTAGCCAAGCAGGCACCAAATCACTATTCAGCTAAAGGCTGTCAAATTGTCAAAAGATCCCAACAATTCGGAAAATATTTTTTTATCAACAAGAAAAATATTTTTTCCAGTTATTGCTGATTTTAAATAATTTCTTAAACCCTATGTGATCTAAAAAACCCTATGTGATCTTATAGCGTAAAGAAACTATGTTCGAACTCCAAAATCGAAATTATTAGAGCTGTTATCCTTGAGTATTTTACAGAACTGACCGACCTCTTCCTCAATCTACAGAGTAAAAGAAGAAGTGATTTGAGGTAAAACGTTAGATTCCATTTTTTTTACGTCCAAAGGGATTAACTTGATTTAAAAATAGCTTTGGCAACGGAAAAACATATCCTCATTTCTTTATCTATAAAAGGAGATCGAGGGCATCTTAAGGCACTGGACTTCTAAGATGGTTTAGGGGAGTGTGGGCATTTATCTAACAGAATTAGAAACCGCCACTCTAGGCATAATAAGATAAACGTGGTATTCTTTGGTATGCATTGGAGAAAAAAAATTCAGTGAACAGAGCCGAACCGCTTGTTTTTACCTTACCATCTTAGAGAAAAGTAGCGAAGCTATCGAACTAATAAGACGAAAAATACGAAGAAAAAGTTTCCTGTGGCAGTCAAAACTTGGAAGTGATATGCAATTTTTTAATTTTGGGACCCAAGATCGAAACCAAACACCCTAAAATTCAATGTAGAAAGAAGTCACAGATTTTTGGAATTTCGACATGAAGAATATTCTTCTCACGACAATTTCACCTAAGTCATTGGCCTGGACTGGAATTTAAAGCCGACCAAGGTCAGTAAACTCATTAAAATCCCACAAAACCATTTGAAGAATACTTTTTGGAATGATTTTTTTTTTTGAGAAGTTATTGAAGAAGACTACTTACTGTTGACGGGTTATTACAGAAGATTCAAGCTCTTGTTCTTATTGAACTCTATTGAGCCGTCAGTGAATATGTAGATTTCGCCGTTGAAACAGTTGGTCGTAGAACCATTAGTCAAATATTCTCTACTAGGGAATGAAAACGATGTGTTTAGTTTCTCTTAGGTCTCCTTTTTCCTGCTCTCAATTTGGTCTCTCCAGTTTAGTTTTTATCTACGATAACTGCGAGATATTTGGAAGAGCTCGAAAGTGCAGTAGTTCTAAACTTTAAGGAGGTGAGATTGAATTACTAAGTTTTCACTTTTTCTAGTGAAAAGACAGACCGGAGAATATATAACTCCGGATTCACAGTTAGATCGTAAAAATCAAAAGCCCTTACTATGAGTCGGGTTAGGCGATTAAGATTTAACCCTAAACAAAGGACAGCTAGACGAACTTGAATTCTCACTGTCTTGGAGAAGTAGTAATTAATTGATCAAGGTGACCCAAAGCAAACAGGAATAGTATGCCTCCTTGCGGGATGCCACAAGTGATCTGATGAGCGACTTTTATACCTTCCCCGTTGTATATTGCTTAGCAAATATCAATAAGTTCTGAAGAGAATCAATTGCCGATATTAGCACAGCTGAACTGTGTCTTATTGAAAGCACTTTCCACATTAATGAATGCCGTTGGGTGAATATTCCTTTATCTAAGCAACTTTCGATAGTCTTCACTATTGCAAGCTCGTCTGTGGGATCTATCGTTTGATGAGGTCGTCGCAGATCTTCTCCACACTTTTTAGTAGGGACGATATTAGACTGAGCGGTCTATAAGATTTTGGCAATGAGTAGTTTTTCTTTCGTGGTTTCGGTGTGAGTAAAACTTTGACCTCCTCCCATCTACTTGGCGTATATCCTAAGTGGACACAAGCATTATAAATACTAGCAACGCGTTGAAACAGAATATCTGCACCGTTCTGTAAAGTAATGCATCAGAAATGAGCCGAAAAAGTTCAGCTTAATTCAGAGGATGCAATTCAATGGCTTGTGAAGACCTCTTGCAAGGATCTTTAGTGCTTAATCTATTCAGGTTTACGAAAACGACCGAAGTTCTGCAAGTTTTATGTTGAACCAGACTTTGAAGAATCACAACAAGAATCCGTTAAGTTATTTTCGTAGCTATAAAGGTATAAAAGACAATAAATATTACATTCGGAAGGTTTTTATTTTTTTAAGGGGGAAGCAACAAAAGCCGGAGTGCGAACTTAAATCCACTAAACCTAAAATACTCCCAACTTCAGACTCTCCCACCGAACTACCTGTTCAAGTATTACTTCGTGACATTTAAGTATCCACGAACTATGACACCTACTGACGGAAGCCTAATCTGCTCTAGATGTCTGAGTTTTGTCATGATTGAGTCTGCTGCTTCGCTGACAGCCATTTCTCAGTGGACTGACATATAAGTGTCGTCAAATTTTCCGCCGTAATATTATCACCGATTGAAGTTTTAAGTTTTTCACTTGCACTTCAAAAGCGAGGGCAATAAAAGAATACATGCTCAGAAATGCTCGGACATTTCGGACCAATATCATGCTGGAATCTGTACAGGTAGGTTCTAAAGCTCTCATGTCCACTTAGTATTTGGGTTAGATGGAAATCCAGATCCCCGCGTTCTCTGTCGATTCACGAATGAATGTCCGGTATCAGTCTGAGGCCGGACCGTCCTTTAAGTGAGTTTTGCCATCGCTGCTGCCATATTATTAAGCTTTTGACTGTCATTGGCTCCTATAGACGGCTCTGATCATTTGTTTGCCCGCTCGTATTCCCCACCCTGAATAACAATGGGCATCATACTGGCCATTCGGAAGGTGTCTCCGAAAAAATGTGGGTGAAATAGTACCGAAATCTTGAAAAAACATAAAAAAAAATTGCAATTATGCTCAGCTTAAATAATATTTTGAATGCATTTAACTTTTTGAACGCTTGAAAGAAAGAAGATCGTTACAATCGGACGCCCTTCACTTCAGAGCTTACCATGAAGCCAGCCTTTCACTTTTTACAAACAAACCGAGTTACTTTCACATGCTGTTTTCGGTCCAAAACATTTCGAAATATAGTACCGTTATTTATCAAAGAATACATATGCAGATACACATATGAAAATTCAATATCATTTCGGTGTTTAGCTCGTCGATATGCACGTACCGTCGCAAAGTATGTATTCGGCTCGCATTTACATTAATCTTGCCACAGCCAAAGGCGCTAAAAATTTGTAAATTTCATTGACTCGAAAAGATTTTTTCACTTCGACACAAAAATAACAAATAACATTTGAACACGACATTGCAATTAATCATTTCCATCGCTTCGAACGATTTGCTCAACTCAACAAACAAGCAAGCAACGACCAAGGCAGTCAAACGGCCGACGCGTCCGTCCGTCCCGCCATGCATGGAGCCAGCTGATCAGCGGACCCAGCAAACCAGTGGAGCAGCCAAATAAATGGACACAACCCGAAAACATTGGGAGACCGTCACTGATAGATTATGAAATGCTCGACTGCGGTGTAATCACGGCCGGGGGGCCAACGCTGATGCGGAGATGAATGAATATTTGAATGAACGACAGTAAAAGGCCGCCAGAATCACGAGCCAAATGACAGTTAAGTGTGGCAATTTGCTAAAGCGTCACAGCGAAATAGCAGCAAATAAATTAGGAAGTCCACAACAACAACAACAAAGTGAATAATAGATATTTGGGTAAAACACCCAAAGTCGGAAAATTCAGCCAATTTATGGAAAACTCTCAGCCAATTCAGCGCGACGCCCGCAGTCGACTGCTGAGCGAACTCATTATGAGCGATTACCATCTGCCCCATTGCCATCACGAAGCGGTAGAGTCGGCAGTGCCAAATCGAAATTGCCAATGCTATGCGAAAATCAACAACAACAACCACAGTGCCAGCGCCAGCGTAAATAGCAATGTGACAATATAAAGAGGTGGCGTTCAAGGCAATAAAACGAAATGCAAACGGAAAGTCCGCCAGCAATGCAAATAATCGGCGAACCTGCTGCAGTGAGTGATTGTTGTTGTTTTGCTGTTCGTGTTGCCACTGCTGCGTCATGTCATTGGCGCTTGCGCGGCAGCTCGGTGCAACCCTGCTAGTGCTACGTGTAGTAGAAATAAATTTAAGGCATTGCGACACGGCAGCTCGGCAA
The DNA here is from genome assembly GCF_024586455.1 of Bactrocera neohumeralis. Taxonomy (NCBI): domain Eukaryota; kingdom Metazoa; phylum Arthropoda; class Insecta; order Diptera; family Tephritidae; genus Bactrocera; species Bactrocera neohumeralis. The sequence goes on from NC_065923.1 coordinate 22,562,981, forward strand.
TGTGCGACTGCAACTGATTGGATTCGTTCTGCTTGTTTCGCTAAGCGTTATTTTAAGTTAGTTACTGCTGCTTGTTTATTTTTATACCCCGGTACAACCCTGTTAAATGCACGGTTTAATAGTTGTGCTCGATTCGTGGCTCGTCGGACCAAGATATTGGCTTAATCGCATGATATTCTTTCTCTATATATATAATCAAATAGTTTTAGATCATATACGCAAGTTAGGTCAGGTTAGATTACAAGATGTATCCTAACAGGGATTACACTTGGACAGCTTACAACACTGGAACGCTGTGGTGTCTAAAACTCTCATAAAATTGATCCCAATAACCCTACTGAAGCGACGAAGGTCTTTGAGCCCATCATGAATTTGTTGAGACGACTAGATTCAGCTTCTGCTATGTGTCCTGATTCACCGACTGCCGAGATGTTTCAACCTCAGTCTTGGAAAATCTGGACAATGGAAGGGAAAGTGTCTGGATGTTTCCACCTTAATTTCAATACAAGATGGCAACGACGATTCATTTCATTCCGATATGAATGGTTCAAGGATGATTCCTCTTTCTAGCTCATCTGAGTGCTTAGATGTTTCCCCCCCAATTTTATCGTCCGACTAGATTGTAAGCCTTACGACATGAATGCCTATTGGCCAATGTTCTGTAAGAACTCCTACGATTGTGGAACGATGAACTTTTGCAAATACTTAGTGCAGTAAATCATCTACGTTCTACTTTAGGCTAGAAGGTTATCTTAGTCACACAGAGGCTGGTTATCGACTTACGACTTTCTAAGCACATACGAGGTCCAGTACTTTAATGCAAGATGGAAACGGAGATACAACCCTTTCCTACTCCGGGCGGATTCCGCCAAGCTACTTTTATATTGAAAATTGAAAACATTTTCATTGAGAGTCCTTGAGTAGGTACTTCTATTGGTGTGAAGTAAAAATGGGAGAAATGGAATCATAACCGCGTCCAATGGACGTTTATGGAAAGTACCCTCCTCTTCGCCCTTCTCAGCTCATATATACTCTACTAATAGAAATTACATTATTTTTGCATTGAATTGAAGATGTTAGATCATAGTTAGAATGAACCGATTTTGATCCAGATTGGATTGCTTTGTTCGACAACTATCGGCTCAAGACTAGAACAGTCGATTTCAAGCTTCTCTTGTGGCGAATTTTCACACAGAAAACTCATTCGCCTCAAATAGAAAAAAAAGGTAGTCATCGCTTGATCCCAGGTCCGGACTATAAGTTGGAAGAATCGGAGTTTCTTCACCATCAATGTACGCTACATGGGCTTATCCTGATGGAATCGATTCCTTCGCTACAAAAAAGGCCGTTCTGGTTAATTGCTTCCATCAGGCAGTCCAATTGGGGACAGAAAAGGTCCGAATTAAGAGTTTGTAAGTAGATGAGCAGCCTAGGTGAGCAAAGGAGATAACTCCATGCCAATCTCACTATACACAAAGCAAAACTTTCCTTACCGTCAATCCTGCATTGGCAACCGTTTCCGTCGGTTTAACCGTTTTCGCTTAACGTTGTCGTAAGGAACCCACTTTCCATCAACAGTAAAAATCCGCTTCAGCAATGGCAAGTCAATGCAAAAGTTCCCGGCCTACCACATTTTTTGGACAAAAATCGTTTCTTTTTATACACAGATTATAGCAAACCTCCAACTTTTCGAACCCATTTTTGTTGCATAATTTGACATTTGCTCCAAAATTGACTTCAGTTACGGCCTTCATCCCTTCATTCGACAAAAATTTCTTCCCAGCAAGCATTATTTTGAGATCTGAGAGCAGGAAATCATTGCTGAAGAGCAAATCTGGAGAATACGTTGGATGTGCATGCAATGCGTAGCCCAATTCATGGATTTTTGCCATCGTTTTCACTGACTTTTGACATGGTGCATCACCTTGGTGAAACACCGCTTTCTTTTTCTCCAAATGCTGACATTTTTCGGCGATTTCGTTCTACAAATGGTCCAATAACGCTATGTTGCTGTTGACCGTCTTCGGTACTCATTGCACTATGTCTAAATTTCATATAAATTCTGATTTTGATTTTCCTGGGTGGCCGAAAACTCGTCACCAGCTCTGGAGGCCCCAATTCTCATAATTCCACTTCGTTTCGGTCGGAACTTGCTACTACCTTACTTTCCGTAATCATTTTGGCGTTGTGGGTTGTGCAGTTGCAATGTTCGCACGAAAAGTGACACTTTGACTTGAAATGTGACGACGCAGCACTGCGAGGCCACTCGATCGAGCGTCATGCCACCCACCTCCGTACACGCGGTAACCGCCAACCGCCAACCGCCCGCCGCCATAGAGAGCTCAGTTGCATTAGAGCCTACATGTTTTTGGCCAAATTGGCTTTTTCAGTTAAGAATGCTTTGTTTTGCTATTTTACCGCTTTGCAGCGAGTATTAGCCAATTGCTGCGATTTCGGTGCCGATTGTTGGCCCTGTCGCTATTGAGATTGCCTTCAGAGTTGTCATTGTTGCTGCTGTTGTTGTTGCCATTTTTCCAGCTATTGGCGTCGCAGCGACCCCGCAGTGATTTAGCGGCGATCACGTTTTTAGAGGAAATCGTTACCCAGCCACCGCCGCCGCCGCTGCCGCCAAGCAATCTGTGGCACTGAGACACCGCGACACCGTCAGCACAAGTTCGGTAAGCTCGCTAAGGTATCGCCGGAAAATCTTCGCCGCTGCGCAAAAAGGTTTGGCTCGACGACTGAGCGCGCCGCCAATATTGTCGCTGATTTTGATTGATCTGCTGCTGCCAGTGTTGTATGCCGCCATAATCGAAATTTGTACTTACAACACGTACATAAACGCGCGCGCCGCGCACTTGTACGCTTGCGAAAGCGATTTCATGTTGCAACATTCACAACAACAAAAACAACAGCAACGACAACTGCGAGTACAACTAAATAGATTTGCGGAATGTCGGTAGGCAATCGGTTAAAGGCCGCATTTAAGGAGAGGCGGGGAAGTGGGCTGCGCGGAGGCGATTGCTAGTTCAAAGGTGCCACTGATGTGGATGTAATTTGGCACTAATGAACGATGCCCGCCGATCGATACAGTTCACGAGCTTAGACCTACATATACACTCAAGCCAAACAGTTACAAAGTAATCGCTATTGTGCAACAAATACTTATTTAGTAGGGCAGTCGCCTTGATAACGGCAACTTAATTTGTGTTCTTGTCTATTTTGTTGCAAGTTTTCTTAGTTAATTTTTTTTGTTTTTGCTCTTGAAGTGCTCTTATATTCACTTTGCCTTCTTTTTGTTAATATATTTTGCTTTTGCTTCCAATAGCTAATTACTGAGCCCGTAGAACAGGGTTAAACCTCATTCACAATACGCGATGCACGATTAATTTTTCTTCTTCTTAAGGGTAGGCGCTACAATACTAGAACGGAAGAGAGGTCTCTCTCAAAAACCTCTGTGGATGCTATTAGACTTTCCGACTCAAGCACACTTAAAGCAAAAAAGTCGAAAGATGCCATACCGACCCGTGGGATCTTAGTCTGTCTCATCGGTGAACTCAAAAGCCCCCAGCGGAGTCAATCGTTCATGCCTTCATGCCGTGAGAGCCCAGTCTGTGCTCTCTCATCGTTCAGCTCAAAAGAGTTTTAGCATCGACATAATCATAGAATGAGACATTTTTTTTGTTCATCCTCGACAACTCAACTCAACTTAAAATGAGAAAAGTACGTTAAAGAATTCTCAAATATTTTTAAGATAGACCCTGGAAACTTCGGAAGTCCTGAATAATCGCCAGATTCTCTAGGCGGTCGATCGTCGACATGACAGTGTACATTGATTTCGCCAGGAGCCCATCATGCTTTCTTTCGAGATTCTGAAGCTTTCTAGCTCATAGTTGAACCTGGAACAGTTCTGTTGGCGGTAGGGGTTATTTTCATCTTTGAGACCGGTTTCGCCGGTAGTAAATCGTGTTTTCTTTCGAGATTCTGAAACTCCGTCTATGAAAGTCAAACGTCGTACAGAATAACGTAGACCAAATTCCAAACTCCTTGATGCCATACGTAGTACTAATAGGCTCTTGAGAAGTTATGCCGCTCAAAATAATAACTTACAGTTTTTAGCGTTGATGTGAAAATTTTTGGGATCGAGTTAGTTCAGGCAGATTTGGGGTATCAGGCATTGGACCTAACGTAACCTCGACGAAAGAACGTCATTGTAAGCCTGACTACTTTCACCATTGCCAGATTATTGAGCGTCATAGATACTCTTTTCTTTCTCCACGCTTCACTTGCCGATCGATTTATCAATATTTCGCGTCTCCAAAAACGAAACTCCTGGGAGCTGTAGGTTAACACTATTTATGTATAAAACTTATTTAAAACGAACACTCTTCAGAGAAGATCGTTCCATTTCCTCTACTACTTTCTGAAATTCTTACTGAAAAGAATTGGAATCCTCTCTAGATTTAAGTTTTCATAGAGAAACGGTGAGTAAACATGGAAAAAGTTTACTGCAAACTAAAACAAACGGGCTAACTGAAAGATACTCTGAATACCTCACCCATTGTTGTTCCTTTAGAACCCGGACTCGGTATCTGCTGCTCTGACTTATAAGAGAATGATTAAAAGGGGAATATACCATCGGGCTTGAAGTACAATGTTACCTCGTCTTGTTTAAATTAGTATACCAAACTCTGTCTAAGGGAAAGTGACAACTCATAAGATCAGTATCGTTTAGTAAAAGGTGAACTCCCACATCTCATCATCAGTTATGATGCGTGCGATAAATATGGGACCCTCAACTATGTTGTCAAACATCTCCTTTTCGACGTCTACTCTACGCTTCCCAGCGTTGTGACGCTTCATATCCAAAACATTAACCGACATTGTTGTGTGCATCCATAAGAGATCGTTTCGGTTTACGCGCGCAGTTTAAATGGACCAGTCCGAGTCAAATTTGATCGGATGGTACACTTGAGTCTTGACATTGTCGACAAAAGACGGAAGTATGAAATCATGTTCCTTTTTAGCTGGGATTGAATCCCCAATTCGATGGGATTATAAAATTCGAATTAAACTGTGGCAAAAACTGGTGTGAGGGTTGATATTCTCGAAAGCATTACGAAACCAGCCTCACAACACCCTGTATTTTCGTAGAGATGCTTGCTTAGGCCTGCCTACATTTAGCAAGCCTTTAGTACACACAACTTTAAAAATATATTTTTATACACAATACATACCTATTTACGTACCGTTATGTAGTGCATTTACCCGCAAAATTTTCAAGGTGGACCCGCCTCTCGGGCGCATACATGCATTACTCTAAATATACTTGTATGTACGTATGGGTGTTTGTGTGTGTGTTTGAATCGCATTTGAGCTCCTCAGTCAACATCAGCAAATTGGTATGTATGCACTTCCTGGCACTCGGTTCATGGTTTTTATGTATGCCCCATGTACAAAATCGTATTTTGCATGAAGCTTGCAACATTTCCAACCATGTTTTTGCATACTTCAGCATACGCGTCATATTCTCTAGTGGTTTCGCTAACATGTAAAGGACACTTGTGAACGGGCTTAAGTGGATGCTTGAAAAGCATTTTCGTTGAGTGTCTCAGCATTCGGGGTATAGTAGTACTGTTTTTCCGTTATTGCTGAGATTGTTGCCATGATATGAAATCTAAGTGTATTTGCATGCATGCGCATTGGTATGAGTGTGCGCATAAGGGGTGTGCAATTTTGAAAATAATATAATGTATATATATGAACATGCTAAGAAATATGATTGATATTGTAATATGTTTTTTTTCTAACAAAATATTTTTTAAAGCAGCAAAAGATTTATTATTTTAAAATACGACACGATGACTTTATTTCCAGAACTCACAGTATAACAAAAAAAATTAGATATGAAGTGAACTTACTTCATTAGCAAGCTCTTGAAAGCTTTAAAAGGTTGGTTTAAAAGTAAGCTTTAGAAAGCTTTTAAATTTTTTTTCCAATCTGACAATAAAAGTGAGCCTAGAGTGAAAATAACTTCATTAGCAAGCTTTTGAAAGCTTTCAATGGATGTTTTAATAGTAAGCATTAGAAAGTTTTCAGATTTTTTTCCAATCTGACAATAAAAGTAAGACTATAGTGAAAATAACTTCATTAGCAAGCTTTTTAAAGCTTTAAATAGATGGTTTAAAAGTAAGCTTTAGAAAGCTTTAAGAACTTTTTTCCGAATTTGACAATAAAAGCAAGACTGGAGTGATAATAACTTCACTAACAAGCTTTTTAATGCTTAAAATGGATGGTTTAAAAGTAAGCTTTAGAAAGCTTGTAAAGCTTTCATCGAAATGTGACAATACAAGTAAGACTGGAGGGAAAATAATTTCATTAGCAAGATTTTGAAAGCTTTGAATGATGGTTTAAAAGTAAGCTTTACAAACCTTTTAGAGCTTTTTTCCAAATTTCACAATAAAATTAAGGCTGGAGGGAAAATAACTTCACTAGCAAGCTTTTTAAAGCCTTAAAAGGATGGTTTAAAAGTGAGCTTTCGAAAGCTTTTAAAGCTTTCATCGAAATTTAACAATAAAAGTAAGACTGGACGGAAAATAACTTCATTGTCAAGCTTTTAAAAGTTTTGAGTGTATTGTTCAAAAATTAGCTTTTCAAAGCTTTTGGAGCTTTTTTCAAATTTGACAATAAAAGTACGACTGATCTCACAACATTGCTTTCAACAGTTGTTCTTCTTCTGATAAAAAAATTGGCAACCTCTTCTTCCCTTATTACCCATCTTCTTATACTTTGGATTCTGTACAAGTTTAATCCAATCTAGCGTTAGCAAGAAAATAGATTGCATCCTATAATTTTCTTAACGATTCGATACAACAACGACTTTTTACAAAAATTTTAGACAAATAATTTCTAAAAAAAAAACTTATGAAATAGACACACCCCTAATGTATTCGTTGTGAGCGTCTGTGTGTGAATTTAAGTAAAAGATTTTCACAATAGCACGTGATGTATATTCCTTTCCATTTTCAATATTTTAGAAGCTTTAAGAAGCGCTGAAAATTTATATAATAGACTCGAGTAAAAGCCTTTCTTTAATGTAACAGGTTTTAATACACGAATTTGAACTCCTTGAAAGGCATATATGGAAAAAAATTCTATAAGCAATGTATTATAGTACCACAATTAGAGTGTTTTCATCAAAAAATTGCAGGGTCTGCTAAATATAAAGGGCCAATGTTTTTCTGTGTTCTATATTAGGCAGTCTCTTCAAGACGGTACCTAACAAACCAAGACTGTGAACTTGTCACAAAAAAGGATTTTGACTCGACTTTAGCACAAGCAAGTTTCAAAATTTAAAAATTAACTTTTAGCTGTGTCGGAGAATCTTGACTTTAGGGTCTAAAGTTGATAACTGCTTTGTACTTTACTTGGTAGTACTCTGCTGTATGCAAAGAAAAAAAATCAGACTTTGTTAGGCCTTGCTGGGTAGATACTTAGTATAATATAGTCTACATATACATTCTATTAGAGGTAAATTAGATATGTCGCCTCAGTAAACATACTCAAATGATGCATATGTATTTGAACCATGGCAGTTGATTCTAGTCTTACCATTAAGGAGAAATTAAAATTCTTGCTTTTAGAAAGATTTATTTAAACTTTTTTTGGTAAATATTATACTACGTTCGACCTGTGAAGTATAATTCCCTCTGCATCGCAATATCCTGGCATCCGGTATAATACAAGTATAGTCACTCGATAAAAGATTGGATTAAAATTTCAGTTAAATAGACTCGGTTTCCGAAAAGAAAGCTATAACCTCGCGACTTTTTATCGACCATACTGTTAGTCCCAAGCCTAACATAGCTGATGAAACGTTAAACTTATATATACAGAGAGGATTATTTGTCGTATAAATTTTCTCGGCGATTTAACAGGCAATACCTTTCTGACTTATATGTCAACAGATGAAGGAAAAATACAGCATATTATCTTAAGGCTCGTGATAGAAGTGATTAGAGAGAAAGAGAGCGAGAGAGTAAGGCAAAATACACGATATACGAAGTATTTCAGTTCATATTCAAGAATATTCAAAAAAGTCGATAAAAACTTGCCGGATTATATCATGGTAACAACTGCAAGTTGATGGAAAAAGTTGAAATATTGCAGATGTAAGAAATATTCGAAAGGCCATGCTAAGAGTGTACCACTATACCGAAAAAGCTCAACAGTCAAAAGATTTAACTATTTGGGATAACTATAGTCTACTCTAAGGATGAAAGTGTAATTTGGTATGCTGGAGCATACGAGTTTTTTTACAACTTTTTAATAAAAGTGTTAAAGAAGGAAATAAAATGAGTCTATACAACTTTTTAGGTATGAGAAATTCTTATTAGAAAAAGTGTGATGCTGTGATGGTGAAAGTGTAGAATACGCTACCACAAAATTGTCAAATGGTCGGAATCCTCTGAGTAGCCTTTGGAAACCTCTTCAATAGTGCATATTAAGTTCGGGTAACAGGGTAATGGAAACTTTTTTATTTGGCAAGATACCTTCTCGAAATAATAAAGATCATTTTATTCGATTTTATACTATGAGAAATGCACCGGTGAAGGTAAGTAATATTCCTATGGTGGAAGGAACACCTTTAAAAAATTCGATCTAAGTACGTCAACAAAGGAAAAAAGGAGTAAAAGGTGAAATGAAGGCGAGAGTATCGTATAAGAAATATTCCAATTTATAATCGCAAAATGAAGTATTTCAAAAAGTATAAGAATTTTATTTAAAAAATTCCATAATATTTCTCGAAACGAGTCTCGAACTGACAATTATCCTCCAGTTGCAATTACAATGAGTTGATATGGATTAAAACAATGGGAAGTGAATTAAAAAAGATGATGGGAAAGTTATAATGCGCAAATTTAGTAAGGAATGTTTATACCATCGAAAGAATAAATGGTGATCCATTTTTCGAGAATCCCCGCTTTTTTAAAGCTTTTAAAAAAAAAACACATCGCTGGCATAAACTTAAAATTTAGGAAGTCCACATAAACTTTAGACTTATTACACATTCGAAAGAACATAGCCAATCTTGGCCCAAAATGAGAAATTACCTGCTCACCGAAGTTTTTCATTGACATTGATTTTCTGGACAGTTTTCAGATTTCTGATGTTTGCATGGCACTAACGGTCTCAGATGGTCCATACTCTGAGTCGATGATCACTTTGATATATTAACATCGCTCCTTTAGAAATGACAAACGTGATAAATTTCTAAGAAAACTATATCTAAAATCCCTTAGCAATTGTGAGAGTATATTGATTTGAAATGAAGGCAAGATGAAATGGTATCTTTTAAATATTCAGTTTAAATGTTTAACCGATAAGAACAAAATTTATTTTCGGAGACAATATTTAGTTGCAAGAAGTTTAAAAATGGATTTAATCAATGGGCAAAATGACAGAAAATTTGAAATCTATGACGCGGGCCAACAGTGTTATCTTATAAATAATAATAAAAAAAAAACACATTAACTCAAATTTAGTGAATTTATCCGAAAATTTTCTGACATTTAGTTCTCTATGTGTTTAGTTGATGGCGGCTATATTCAGATAGTAATCCATCTGAACAATTTTTCGAAGATTACATTGCTGCTTTAGAAAAAATCTATACCAAATTTCGTGAATATATCTCAAATAAAAGTTTACCATACAAGAACTTGATTCCGATCGTTCAGTTTGTATGGCAGCTATATGTTATAGTGGTCCTATATCGGCCGTTCCGACAATGGAGCAGCTTCTTGAAGAGAAAATGACGTTTGCAAAGTTTCAAAACGATATCTTAAAAACTGAGGGACTAGTTCGTATATATACAGACAGACGGACATGGCTAAATCGACTCAGCTCGACATACTGATCATTTATATCTATGCTTTATAGGGTCTCCGACCTTTCCTTCTGGGTGTTACAAACTTCGTGACAAACTTAATATACCCTGTTCAGGGTATAAAAAGAAACGAAAGGACAAATAATTATGGTTTTGAAAAAGTCTTGGAGAAGTGATGCGAAATTCCTATCCGTATATTAAATATTTTGATTTTTGTAATTCAACGGACCCGTCAGACGTTTAGGGATTGAAAAACTCTTGAAACCATCTAAACAAGTCTTATCAGAATATTCTGAATATACCTTCTTTTGCCTGACACCACTTCCCAAAACAACAATCGTCGAAGTCGTTATAGACTTATCAATCTGCGAACTCACAAAATATCAGCTCTCTGTAGCACTAGGACTCCTTTCCACTACCGCCCAACAAATTGCCTTGCCATAATTAATGCGTTCATTACATATTTAGCATAATGCAACACAATGCAGCAGCATGCCTCATCCTCCAGCTGCACAGCCGCCAACATCCGAATCCGCATCCGTCCGTTGCCACATCCGATTTTGTTTGTTGTTTGCTGTTTGCGCATATCCGTCGGTCAGCCGCACAAAAACGGCACTCAGCATTCGGCACTTAACACGCCGCGCGATTCGCAATGGACAACAACTTTTAAATCATATTGCAATTACCACACGCACACAAACACTCACACACACATACATGCATACAGTCGAGTGCATAATTTCAAAATTACCAGCGCCATAATCGCTCTGTGGTCCACATCACGGCTCGCCATCAATTCGGCTCATCAACGCGATTGCTCCTTTCGCTTACGCGGCATTCATTGCATATTTCCCTTCACCGCACTTCTCTCCCGAGCACAACAGCACTTCATTGCGCTCGGCTGGGCGAAATCGCTAGCCCTGCATGCCTGCCCCGGCTCCAGCTCCGGCTCCGGCTCGCTTTGCGGTCATTTTAATAAAATAATTAATTCATACATAAATATTTATTGAATGTTGGTAAGCAGTTATTTACACATGCTCGTGCAATTGTTGTTACGCAACGTCTGCGAATGCGTGTGCGTGCGTGTGTGTGTGTGTGTGTGTGGAAAATAATTGAATTGTATCAAAATATTTATTAAAATAATGAATGAAATAAATGCGATAATTGAATTCATGTTATTGGGTCGTTGGCAGTGAAATACTCGTATTACGCATGGAACTGAGCAATTGCAATCGAACACTCAATAACGGTTTACCAGCAATGCGTAATGGATCTGCGGTCGCGGCTGACGATCTGGCAGCCATTGCGTGAAATTATGTGGTTGCCTTCGACATTTAATTTGATTATTATATGTGTGCGTATGTACATATGTGTGTGTTTGTCTCCAATTGAAGTCAAAAATTAAAATTGTCGAGCAGCTTGTGATGCATTTATTTCGGTTAAATTGTTTGTGAACAAAATTGTTCAATTCAAATATTGATTTAAATTAGGCTAAGTGAGAGTTGATTATTCCGAAATTGAACTAAAACCCACGGAGAGTGCCTAACTTCAGTTTCAAACTAGAATACCCTTCACAAATATAGAAGTTTTTATACAAGCACTTAATTTGCACGATCCCGTTGTACGGCAGCTATATGTTATATTCGTCCGATCTGGAAAATTTCTTGAGTTATTGGAGCGTTGTTTCAAACAATAATCTGAGCCAAATTTCGTTAAGCTACCTTGCCAAATTAAAGAATTTTTCATAGAAGAACAACTTTTTGATCGGTGAGTTTGTATGGCAGCTATATGATATAGATTTCCGATCTGAACAATTCGACTGGAGATTGTATCGTTGCATTAGACAATAACCCATGCCAAATATCTTGAAGATATCTCCTCAAACGAAAAAGTTTTCCATACTAGCACTCGATTCCAATCGTTCGGTTTGTATGGCAGCTATATGCTAAAGTTGTCCGATCAAAGCAGTTTCTTCAAATCTTATAGCGCTATCTTTAAAAATATTTTTTAGTAAATTTCGTGAAAATATCTTGACAACTGAAAAAGTTTTCCATACAAGCACTTGATTCCGACCGTGCACTTTGTATGACACCTATATCCTATAGTGGTCCGATATCGGCGGCTCCGACAAATGAGCCGTCTCTTAGAGAAAAAAGTACGTGTGCCAATTTTTAGAACGATATCTCAATAACTGAGGTACTAGTTCACGAATATACAGATAAACAGACAGACGGATAGGACTAAGTCGACTTAGCTCGTCACGTCACGGATCATTTATATAAACTAAAATATACTTTATAAGGTCACCGCCTTTCCTTTTAGGTTTTACAAAGATAGTGCCAAAAAAATTTGCCCAGTCTATTGTATAATTGGCAGTTTGCGAGTTCTTTCTTAAATCAGCCTTGTCTTAAACTCTCTTCTATCGGGTTAAACAAATAAGAACAGGTAGTACAGTTTGATATTAACAAGAAGTACCTGTCCAATATGGACATTGCTTCTGGTGCAAACAGCCAGCCTTGCGACATGGAACCGGAAACTCCTAAGCAGGTGTTTCTAGGTTTCATGACAATATGTAGATCTTGGATTCATATATCTGAATAGGGAACACATAATTTCAATAGCGCTGGTCGCTGGATTCCTGGAAATCATCAGAATGATCATCTATGCTGGGTTCTTGTGAGTGATAGAGGAGAGCGCACAATAGAACTTAGGTCGCAGTGCAAACCTCAATTAAATTATGTTCTGTTCTAGCTCTGTTACCGTGAAGTCTTTATATTAAACTTCAATTCTAACCAAATATGCCCCCAAAACACGGTCCTTCCTAATTCATATAATTATCAATATTTACTCGGGTAACCAGTCCCCGATCTGTACATTAAGAAAACTGGAGAGTCTATCCGTATTGATATGAATTATGGCCTCACTCTCTAAATCTTCCATGCATTCCTCAAATAAACTGAAGATGAGCTCTACGTATCTTTATTGCAGATCCTCCTCACTTTAAACTGGAACTTCTTCCTGTCTTCCTGTGTGAGAACGAAGTTTTTTAAACTATAGGTGCTCCTAATAACTCTTATTTCATGTAGGGCCGCGTATATCTTACGTTGAGAGCTGATCTGCAAGCCACGACGAAAACTTCTAGGCCGTCACACGATATTCAGATCTGCCGAACCGAAACACATCTGAAATTTCAACCGACCGAAGACTGTCTACACCGCAGCATCCGTCAAACTTACTACAACAATAAAATTATAAAGTTTCTAGGTTTTTTAGGTTAATCACACCAAACTATTCAGCTCTTTAAATTCTCAAACTACACAACCAAAATTATATAGCGGTAGTGTGAGAGGGACTTCTAAAAAGATGAAGACCAAAAATTCATAATTTCGAGCTCAATTATTTTCTTCTGTTCTAAGTTCATTCGAGCAGTTTAGTACACTCAAGACCTATACCAGGAACTTATAAGACCGGGCTATTTAATCATGGACTACTTCTTCTTCAAACCTTAGTAAACCAATTACGAGTTAGCACAGACCGACTTTGTCCAAACTAAGTTAGTCTTTGTCGAGTCAGTGCCTTTACACTTCATCGCCATTGAGAGTTACTGAATGTTCTGATATACATCCATCTAAACTTTATGATCTGAAGGATTGATAATAGAAGAGTGTTTCTTTTCGAGCTCTCAATGCTCACAGAACTACTACGTTCTTTGGCGAAGTAATGATTTGTCGCAGAGAGACCACTGGCTTTGCAGTTCTTCATTGGCAGATCTCTGGTATCTAACTCAGTGTGACGAGGTCTCCATTTATAGCATAGCTGAAGGTAGGCAAGCAAACTCGATACTAAAAATTTTGTTAGGCAGGTAGCCAAGGTATAAAATGGGGCAGCCGCTGATGTTTTTAAATGGTGATCGATTTCGAGGTTCCCTACTTAAAAAAAAACACAAAAAATCAAACTTAATGAGCTACGTCTCAGATGGTCCATCCGTTGAGTCCAATTTTCGATCACGCGTGATGTTTTGCTCCAAGGAATGAATCGAAGCAGGATTATCCGTATAGATTTCAGACTTACTTTACATATCCGCACGATCTTTGTGACCTATAGAAGTGTTCTCTCAATAAATCCATTGATTGATGCGATGTATGGGAAGTAGCGCCGTCTTGTTGAAACCAAATGTCGCCGAGATCACGAGCTTCAATTTCAGACATCGACTAGTCGATTACCATGACTGTTACGTTCTCACTGGTATCATTTGGAACAAGAAATGGCTGAAGAAAATTTGGTTAGGCCCATAGAAAAATGTCGCTTGGAATGGTCGAGCTATCTGGAGGGATTCTTAGGCAAAAGTACTTAAATAGCATCATACAGAGTTGTCATGACTAGCTGGATATTTGGGTTCAAATATCTGTCAAAATCAAAACGTGTATATTATAATATAAAGCAGAAGTGCCTAAAATAGTTTTACCAGAAGGAAACTTCTTCTCAATTTGTTAAATTTTAAGTTTGGGAACTAGGAAAAAAGTGAAAATATCAAATAACTTCCGTAGCATATATTCAAACTTCTTAAGAATTCATAACACCCATATCAAATAAATTGCCTTCTACAAAAGTTGTGCACACTCAAAGTCTTCATTGTCCCCAAAGCAACTTTCGCACACACAACCCCACCCATACTATCCACATAGCTCGCTCAACGTCACTCTTAATTAACACGAACATAAGCAAAGAAATCTCTCAACTTGATGCCGTTATTATATAAAAATGAAAGTTAAACACGTCGCCATAATTTTAATAGTGTTGTGACACAGGTGACATTCGCCCACCGCAGCGCAAGTGGCTCCAAGTCCCGTCCATCCACACACATTCGCACATTGAGTTCGTGAGCTCGCGAGAAATAAGAAAGCAAAACCCTCACCAAAAGAAGCAATGCCTCATTGTGGAGACGCTGCAGCGTGCAATGAAAGAAAAAATATTTATTTTCAACTCTTGTTATTTGAAGAGTTCGTTTATCCTTATTCATTAGGAAGTGACATGACATGACACCGGCTGTTGCAGCACCAACTGCACCAATTTGTGCGCACCGGTTAACGGCTGTTGAATGTGTGAACAGTGGGTCTTATTAGCAGTCAGGAGGATTAAGAAACTGTAAGCTAAACAAAATTTTTTTTTGTTTGGGTGCTGAAGGTTTTTAGAACACAAGATGGAACGTACAAACTCGAAGGTTTGATGGAGCGTCGGGTCTACGTAACCGGAATGAAGCCGGATCTCTAACTGGCCAAGGACTGTCAACAGAGTTGGATCAAAACTCAGATGATTAAGAAACTGTAAGCTTTACCAAAAACTGTTTCTTTTGTACGGGTTCCGAAGGTTTTTAGAGCACAAGATGGAGTTGGATGAACCGTTCCCACACAATCGACAGTCGGGTCTACATAATCGGAATGTGCCCGGATCTCTAACTGACAAAGTCAACAGGGTTGGATGAAAATCCGGCGTTTTCAAATCAATCGGCACCAAATCAAAATGCTCACATAAGTGAGCTTCAGCATAAGAATTGGTAGTGTATAGGTCAATTAAATTAAGTACAACAATGTTTAGTGATCCCTTGATTTCTAAACATGTACTAGAACAAGTCCCGGTGACCTTTAGTTTTACATAATTTGAAAAAAAGTACTCTCTCGCCAAGATCCGTACCCTTGTGCAAAGCCTTTTTAGGGCTTCGGAACGAGTCACAGCTTACGATAAAGATACCACTGAGAGATGGAGTAAGCCAAGGAGCCTCATCTGAAAAAGTCTTGTATATGTCAATATTGTCATTAGTGCCAGCTACGATAAATTCTGTATACAGTGTGAATTAAGATTAGTTGACAAGCTCATAAATCTAGCAAGAGTCATTGGCATAAGGACTGAATATTTTCTCACAGAATAGAAATTCTACATAAACGGTTGAACAAGAGACGAAAAGAAATTTCATTCAGAAGTTGGCTTCGATACCATGTGACATATTTCTTCTAGAACCACACGAAAACTCCTGTTCCAATAAGTCGCAATCGAATAGAACCTCAAAGGCAGTTTTTCACAAGACATAGTTCAAGTTCTACCGGAACTACCCATCCTTGTGACTCGACATTGAAGCTTTTGATCTCGAAATTTTTCGGACAAGACTGAACTGGCTCATAAATTGATGTTTCAGTCTGAAAGAGGACGGGTTTACTGTTAAGGTTAGATTCCCTATTGTCCGAAAGAGAATGTGCTAATTGTCGAGGTTAGAAATTCCATCCGAGACTCGACACTGTCCGCTGGTAAGTGATCGCACCCAAAGAGTGAGAAAGAAAGCATCGGAAATTCCATGATGCATCAAAAGTTTAGTGCAGACGGCTCTTAGAACAAAACAGTCTGAAAGAGGACGGGCTAACTGTCGGAGTTAGAAATTCGATCCGAGATTTCACATTGTCCGAAAAAGGACGAGCTAGTTATCGAGGTTAGAAAGTCGATCCGAGATTCTACATTGTCCGCAAGTGAGTGATCGCACCGAAAGAGGAAGAAAGAGAACGTCGGAAACTCCCTGATTCACTGAAAGTTGAGAGCAAATGGCTCTTACAACAACTTTAAAGCACATTTGAGTGACCGCTGACAGTCTGAAAGAGGACGGACTATCTGTCGAGATTAGAAATTCGGTGCGAGATTCAACATTGTCTTTCAGCAGGCAATTACTCTCAGAGGGAAAAAGACATAGTCTGGAAAAGTCAACGATCCACGGAAAGTTCATTTTTCATCCTGACCTCAGCATTACTTCTAAATTTCAGGTAACCTTCCAACATGGTACGAACCACTGTGCCAGACGTGTGCACGAATTGTTAAATTTTTACACCAGCACGCATTCGGCTGGTCTCTGCCCTGCCAACAAGAGAATGGTACCATCCATGCTGAAGCGCTTTGTAGACGCTTTGAAAGAAAATCGATGAAATCTGTAGTAAGGGCAGAGTGATTTGGGAATAAAAGCTGGCGTATTGTATGGCATCAGTGAGCTGGAAATTCATGCACTTCACATGTTCTCAACGACAACAGCAAACGCATGGAGGCGCACACACGTATGGCGCGAACTTTTACGCGCTTTTGGAAAGTAATGCCGAAAAATTACAAATGACATCAACAACACAAACACCTGAGGCAATGACAACTGCACTACAACAACAGCAAAAACCCCACTCACACAGCAAAACTGTTATATGGAGCTGCTTGAGACGCAAGCACATACTAACACACGCAACTTGTACCGCGCGCGCACGCCCCCTTAATCCCACCCACCCAGCTCCACCAATGCATTCGAGCTTGCCTTTCCTTACCTTTCCACAACGCAACACAATCGCAAGCTCACAATCGAGCAATTCAAGCAAGCAACCCACCAACTCCAACAACCAGCCGCGGCACGGTGTTGGCTCGAAGGCCTCCGCCGCATTAGGCAGGTAAGCGCTCAGCGGCGCGCAAGCAGACGGGCCCACATGGGAAGTGTCACGTTCACAACAGCTCGCAATCGCGTTAATTAACAAGGTGCAAATGTAAACGCGTCATAAGTGCTCACGTTGACAGCGTAATGAATGCGACGCGATGCGATTAGATGAGCTCGAGCGCGCCGTTCCACCGGCATTCACTGTTGCGATGCGGCACAGCTTGCGGCACGGGCGGAGCGGGGCGGCACTGGCGTCATTGAGTTGCTGTTGCCGTGTTGCTATCTGCGCGCAATGTGGTCGCGTCTATCGAACGATTCGCCATCTCATTGATCCGTTGTTGATCTATGCAAAAGCCGTCCGCCTTCAGACGCGCGCACCGTCAGCGCGCTCTACGCGCGTTTAAGCGTTTAAATGCTATTTTGACTTTGTCACAATTCATATGGAAATTATATATATATATATATATATACTATACTTAATAAAATATTTATGTTGTTTTTATGCTCGATCAGCTTTAAGTTGCTACAAAAATGCTAAGCTTGTCGAATTAATGATCGCTTTTGTATTGCCAACCAGTTGATATTGTTAATAAATGTTGCCAATGGCCAGATAAATGTATTAAATATGCATTTAAAATTATCGCACGAGATTTATTATCATATAAATAAAGCGTTCGATTGCCGTCTTACATGCGCCTTGTGTGGTGATTAGCGTTTATGCTTGCTTGTTATCGGTGATTAAAGCTTAGAAAATAACTTTGGAAAATAATAATAAAAATGAAAATCAATGATTTCATAATAATGATGAGATAACATTGGATTGAATGTGAATTTCATGGCGTATTTGATTACAAACCAAAAACAATCACCTCGAGTCTATAGATTCAATTACAATAGTCGTTTAGAAAACGCTGTCATAGAGACTACTAGAGACTTAGATAAGGAGAAAAGAGTAGACAATAATCTATGTAAAATTAACAGTGCTGGAAAACAGAAGATATCACTGTTCCTATATACCGACTCAACTTTTTTGGCGTCTCAATGCTAGATTCTCACCAAAGGACCAGAAACTTTTGCAAAAACTCAGTTGAGTAGCGGCTACAAAAGATATGGTTGACAGCTTAGCTGAGGACCCTACATGCATTCATTGCTTGTAATGTGGCTTGTACTTATAAGTATGATGTCGAAACTGTCCAAAAATTAAGTAAATGGTGCTCCAAATTTTACCCGAAAATTAAAAAAAACAAGATTCGCTGACGGTACTGAAGCCCACTCCGGCCGAGGCTTTTAACAAGTGCATGGAAAATTCGATTCAGCTGTGGTATTTCTGACTTTGACTATGGAACCCTGGGTGAACATTTCATCCACAGTAGGGAGATAAATATTTTTCGGAGCCTCTAGTGTCCAGAATCGAATGGTGCGGCCTGCCATTGTCTTGATGGAATACAATTCCTCTCTTATTAGCCAAAAGTGGGCACTCCTGCGCGGTTACTTCCTTTAGAAGGTCCAATGATTTCCCAGCAATCGCACCAAACACATATCGAAACCTTTCTGACCCTCAATCCTAGTTCGATCTTCATTTGCGCCGGCTCACTATAGTTCGACCATGACTATTAAATTATTTGAGACCCAGGATGGATAATATTCGACCATATAGATCAAATCCATCACGATTTTAGTAAAAAAATATAGCAGCCGTAACTGAGACTATACCAGAAGACTGTGGTTTTTTGTGCAAAGTTAGCAGTCAGATCGAAGCCGTTTGCAGATGAAGTATGGAACGTCGCATTTTACATGGAGATCTTAAATGAAGGCGTACAAAATATAATTTGTGCAAGATGTTGAAGCCGCTCGACCTTCGAAAGCGACATCACTTCACTTTACCGGCTCTTCAAAAGTTCCGGAGATCCTTACGTTTTTGAGCCAAATCTTGTTCAGCGATGAAGACCATTTCTAACCCAATAGGTATCTAAACAAGCAAAATTACCGCATTTGGAACGAAAAGCAACCTGAAGAGATTCAAGAGACTGCCATTTCAACAGAAAAAAAAACCATTTGGTGTGGGTTGTGGGCGGTGGAATCATCGGTCCATATTTCGTCAAGAATCATGCCGGTGAAAACCTAAACGTCAATGCCGATCGTTATCGCGGCATGATAACCGACTATTTGGTACTTGAAATTGAAACTCGTGATCTCGGCGACATTTGGTTTCAACAAGACGGCGCCACTTCCCACACATCGCATCAATCAATGGATTTATTGAGAGAACACTTCGGTGAGCAGATAATTTCACGTTTTGTCCAATCGCTTGACCACCAAGATCGCATAATATCACACCTTTAGACTTCTTGCTTAGGGGATATGTAAAGTCTAAAGTCTATGCGGACAATTCCGCTTCGATTCAAGCTTTGGAGCAAAACATCACGCGTGTTATTCGAAAGTTACGAGTCGAAATGCTCGGATGGACCATCTGAGACCTAGCCGCGGCCAACATTTGAAAGAGATAATCTTCAAAAATAAATGCCAAATAATGTTCTTTCGTATGATAATAAATATTCCTCAACAAATTTGTAGTTTCGGTGTTTTTTTTCGTTAAAAGGTAGGCAATCTCGAAATGAATCACCCTTTATGTGCACCGTTTGCCATTAATTAGATTAGATACTTCTTAGACGGAACTGTGGCGATAACTGTGAGCAGTAAAGACTTTGATTACAAGTCCCTAACAAAGTGTTGCAGACCCCCCACTTGAGTCAAATCCACAATAATATAATATATGGACACCCCTTTATATAAGAGAATTAGCATGGCGATAAGTACGTGTAGATCAACTGTTAACATTGTACGCCAAATACCGACATACCTACAAATATATAGTTATATGTGGATACATACATATATGGCCCATGGTATTGTAGAACACACATCACATGGTCTATAATTAACATTTCATAAATTTTCAATCAGATAAGTGAATTTCCATTAAAAATCAATTAAAATGCAAACGTATGTACAAAGGCGAGCAGGCACTTGTTGACCCAGTCGTTGGCGCAAATTTACAGTGGCACAGTGGCAGAGTGGCCGCCGATTGGCATGGCGGCTGCCGCAACGACGGAGGCAACCGAGATGAAGTTATCGCGATTGAGCCACTTTGGCGGCCGATAACGTCAAGTGGCAATAAAAGAAAAATGAATTCTCATTCAAATCACATAATTTACATAAAAATACTAATAAATTTGCCGGACGAGCGGACAGCGCCGACATACAGACACACATCCAACGGTGTAGTATATATGTATGTGCGCTTGAAGCTTGCAGCGGCGACGTTGCATGCAGCTTAGTCCTTCATTTTGCTCCAGCTTTGCCACATTTAAATCAGCGTTGCAGCATATCGGATTGCAAATGCAGCAAAAGTCTCTGCGTGTGTATGTGTGTCGGTGAGTTTGTGCGGCAAATGGTCTTTGCTTCTCGTGCGCTCATCGATCGACATTAAAATCTGTGAAATATGAGCAGCAATTCTTTGGCGCACTGACAGCAGCCTGTAAAATCAGCAGGTGTTATCCTTGAGAGCGATTGGCTGCGGAACTGGTGCGATCGGCGAACGTAAATCTTGAACCGGACTCTGCAAACTATTTTTTTAATTATCTTATCTAACGTTGTGTGTCTGTATGCGCCATATGTTTGGGTGTGTGTGCGTGCGTGGATTCATGTTTGCGGATAAAATCGATGTTTGCATTAAAATTTAGACCAAAGCGCCAAAGCTGTGCGGCCTTAATGCGAAGCTAATTGAAACTTTAGCATTTGGACCACCCAATCGCTGTTCTGGATGCAGATTGATTCAAATTACATCGACGGGTAATTTGAGTTTTGTGGGTAATAATTTAGTTTAAAGCAGTAAAAGCCGCTGATGACTTAAGTAGATTGAGGTATAGAAGGATGGTTGAAAATTATTGACTGCTGCCCCTTCAGCTACTGATCTCGCAACGGCTTACGAACTTAATTTCAGTAATTAATCGAACTCTATAAGAATTCCCACGAAACGTTCGTAACAATTATCACTTGATTCATGAAATCCAGCGCAGAAATCCAAGATAGAAGAAGTAGCAAATTCCATATCAGACTTTGAAGAAACAAACTGAGCAACCTGACCTAAAGATCAACCAATCACTTCAATAGGTGGGTAGGTAGGAAGGGTGGATGTCTGACAAACGCGTCTAATCCCTTAAAAGGTCCTTTGGGAAACCAGCAAGAGTAAAATTCTTTACTCTATTATGTTCTCTCTGAACCACCCTGTACCCAGCAAGTGAAGGATTGACTCCACCGAGACTCAAATAGGTATTTCTATAACATCTTTGTCTCTTTAATAGACATTTAATATCCATTCACGCCAATTCGGTGGGATGTCTGAAGCTATGCGACAGCGCATGTACTGATAGTGGCCCAGCGCTGGAAAAGCTCCCACGAGACCCAGCTATCTAGTAATATCGCCGCCCTGCTATCTGAGTGGATGGTCACTTTTCTGAAGTAGGACTCCAGGCCATTGAATTTACTACTACCTTAATGGCTGCAACCTCGGCTTGGAAAACATTACAATAGTTAGAAAGTCTGAAGCTATAGTTGATAGAGAGTTCCTGACGGTAAACCCCTCCCCCAACTTTCCCCTTTAGCTTTGACCCTCTTCCGACCCATAACTCCGTCGCGGATATAACGAGCCGCCAGAGTTTGGTTTGGCGACACCATGATCCCAGTAACCCGGTGTGAAGTCAAAGTGTGTGAGGATTTCTTAGTGTTTTAGGAACTCAAATTCTCTGAGTCTAATAGCAAATTTCGCAGCCATACACCTTCCGAAGATGTCTACTCGAACTATGTGCAAGATGGCTTTAAGCGCCATGGTTAGAGTGGACCTTAGTACACCACACATGCTGATGAGCGTCGCCCGTTAAACACTCTCGAGTTTCTTTGCAAGTGTGTCTTTTCAAAACCCTTCACGAGACATAAACACTCCATAAAACATAATAGGCTTGACTATGGTGTTGTAGAGCCAGAGGATAACTTTCGATGAGAGACTCAAACTTTTGCGAATGGCTCCTCTACAGCAGTAAAAAGCAATCGATGCTTTTTTTGCTCTCTCTCTTCGATATTCGGCTTCCATGAAAGCTTCCTAACCAGGACGAGACCCGAATATTTCACTGTATCCACCGGTTGCAGACGGATGTCTCCCATTTGGGACAGCTTTACTATAATAAGAAAATTAAAAACCATCTCTAGACCACCTCAAATACAAGATCATTTGAATTAACGCAAGCAAACCAATTATTAAATACATTTTCCAGGCATGGACTCCTAAAGTCTTCAGTGACTTTTCTGCATGATTTTTATATCTACATCAACTCAGTTTCGAATAGCGGAAGCATTTTTTAGTAAAAATCTATAATTTCAGCCTGTGAGGATAATAGCTTCGCTTTTCGAACTGAATATCCATTATTTTCCCGACGGTATTGTCGTTTGCGGAGGTTGATGGGTCGCCAGTATGAGACCGACTGATTGAAATGGATTCAGATTTAATTTTTTCATATGATATATGGATCCTTTACTACGTTGCTGGAGGCAAACCTTACGGCCTACGCAAGAAAAGAAATTGGTGGCAGTGGAAGTCGGGGGAAAAGTTTCAAATAAGAAATGTCTTTGACAGAGTTAGAGGCAAAAGTTTCAAGGAAAAAGTCTAATATTTTTGTCTCAAAATCTTACACAAGTTATTTTGCAATGAACATAAAAGGTATCGTAGAATTACTATACTTTGTTCAAACCAGCAGTTCTAAAACTCTATAATCTCAATGCTCAAAGCTCAAAGCTCACCATTTCAACAACCAAAATTAAATCGTATCCTTGAAAAATTTCCGTAAATATCCCTTTTATGTTACAAACTTACCTAATTCAACTCTTTTTAGTACATGAACAGAAACCAACCCTTAAATTATTAACCATACCAACAGTAAGGACAGCAACCCAGTGATTGCTTTTGCTAGAGGTAATAGGCAGGATAAAAAGACTTCACCACACGGTTCTATGTTTCCTTCTGTTTCCATTTCTACACATATACACCACTTGAAGACTGGTGAGTTCAATCACTAAAAGGATAACTGACTAACTCAACTCTTTTTTGCACCAAAACAACCCTTAATTATTCGCCACTTTGACGAATGAAATAACAGCCGGGTTGATTTCCTTGCTAAAGTCTTTATATGTGGCGTGGAGAAAATAAAATAAAAGGATATTTTAAATAGTACTTCTTAGTTCCGTGCTAAATTAATTTGTGTACTGATTCACATCATAAAGAATGTTGAGTTCGAATGCAAGGATTGCGAGAAAAGACTTAGACAATAAGATACCACCATACCACAATCCCCAACAAGCATAAATTTCTCTTACGAAATTCCTACGAACCTTCCACACCTTTGCTCTTATCTCAGTCCTCTACGTAAATTTTCCCCACACGAGTGTTGCCGTTAAGTGCTGATCGACAATCGAAATAAAGTTCACACGACTCTTTTGTGGCCAAAGTGTCGCGCTGCGCAAACGATTAATTAATTTATGACAAAATGTGCGTCCCCGAAGCGCCACGATCACTTGGCGGCCCGTCGGCAATGCTGCTTGGCGCGCCAAAAAGAAAAATGCTGCCGTTAATTCAGGTATTAACCTTTTGCCATTTCGGCCGAAAGATGCCGCAGCTGCGAACCGTTGCAATTTCTATCAACGGGAAGGCGCAATCAAATCAGCTGTGCGCGCTATGGCCATAGAGTTCCGCGGTAGGCGGCCTCCATAAATGCAATCGACCATCGGTAAATGCCATCCGTAATGGAGGGCGTTGCATGACGTCGCCGGCGCCAACGCCGTTATGCGAAAGGTGTCCGTATGCCTGCCGGCGGTTGAGTGTGGCAAGTGATTACCTTTGTATTCGGCCGTAAAGACGCCGCTCAATATGGATAAACTCTTTGGTGGCGGCGTCGTCCACCGAAAAGTTTGGCAACAATATTTGCTGATATTTACTACTCGTCTGGAGGCTAAATGGTCAGCCGTTTGGTAATGCATTTTTTAATTGAATCAATAATTATTATGCAATCGATACTAATGCACTCTAAAGTAGCGATACTCTTTATTTACTTTAACGGCTCTTCTTGTGGAGTTCCATAGGAAAATCGTGGAGGCGAGCCCCGTGAAATTTATTACTTATTAAACTTTGTTGTCTTCGTATGGAAATTTTTGTTGGCAGTTATGATTCGGTTATATACCGATACTTATCAGGCTGTGTTAGATTCTTTCCTTGGCTCTTTCATAACTAATTTTGGTCAGATATACGTACACGCAAGCTCGAGGAAAAGGCCTCTGAGACCTTTTTGAGCTCTTTCATTTAAAATGTCACCACTTGATTGCCATTCCTGGCAATTTTAAAAGAAGTACGGTATCCGTTGATGATGTCTTGGCAGTTTCAATCCTTAGAACTTAGAAGCAAACGTGAAAGAATAAATTGGACAGAATTTCGACCTCCGGAACGAAGTCGTCATAAGAGTAATGTACAAAAAATTTCAGAAACAAATAGTCTTATTTAATTTCAAACCATCTGGTGCCGGTAGCAAGAAAACTTGCGACATTTTGGAGAATAAGATTTCTAAATACGACCTAGGAAAAGTCATTTCATAAGCAACAATGACCATAATTTTCACCAAAACCACCAGTAAATGATATTTTCTTATGAAAAGTAGAGAATTTTAGGAAAATAATTCATAAATATTGCTTGCTTGTAAAGTTTTGATTGGTTGCTAGTTTCGAAAAAAAAGCGCTAATAGATCTCTGGGCTTAACTACTTCTAACTAATTCTTTCATCGAAAGGTCAACAAACGGGCCTACTGAACTCGAAGAAAACATTCCCATTCTATGTTAGTTTTCATAGGAGATAATATATGAAAGAAAAAGTCAAGTGAAGAACGGAACGGAAATCCTTACAGACTTTGAATTCTGCCGGATGCTATAGAAGAGGATCTTAAATATTTCGTGCTTTAAAATTAAGGGAGAGTTCGGAACCTAATCCATCTTCTATTTTGTGTCATTGCATGGTATTTTGTAGGTTGTAACTCTCTATAGCAGCGGCATCTTCTCATATCTAATGTCACACTGTCCCCACCACATAAAATTTTGTAGAGTTGCCACCTAAAATAAATTATAATTTTTTAAATTAAACAAAAATTAAAATTTTCAACACTGTGTGCTAAAAACGTGTGTTAAATCTTTCCTTCCTTTTTATTAATTTTAAATAATTTTTCAATAGTTGCCACCTTACATAAATAAAAAAAAATTAATTAAACATAAGTTGAAAATTAATAATAAAATGTATCTGAAAACAATAAGTAAGGAAGTGTTATAAATAAATTAATTATACAATGTTGCCACATGTATTTAATATAGAAAACTATTTCTATAAAACCTTCTTAAATGGATACTTACACTGAAAAAGAGAGTTATGTTTGCAATTAAGTATGATTTAAAAATATTAATTTATGGAGTGACCACCTTCAAGCTTGCTAAAGCATTTTAAAATTTTATAGAGCTGCCACCTAAAAATCGAGTAAAAACCGATGAAAAGTAAGGAAAAAATGCAGATTTGACAGTATGAAACATTGACGATTTGTAAGAAATTAAAATTAAATATTGGTTAAAGCAGGGTTGCCACCTTTATTAAATAAGTAAAGAATCTATAACAAAAAAATTAAAAAAAATGCCAAAAAATTTAAAAGTAAAATATTTAAAGATTTTTAAGAGTTGTGATCTCACTATTGGTGAGACCAGGGTTGCCACCTTAATTAAATATGAAAAGAGTCTATGAAAATTTAATAAAGTAGTATAATATTTGACAGTATAAAACGTTGCCACCTTTCTTAAATATGTAAACAGTTTATAAAAAAAACTTAAAAGAATGCAATAGAATTTTTCAGGAACAAATATGAAGATTTGAAAGCGTTTAGAGTTAAATAATTAGATCAGGGTTGCCATATTTAATAAATATGAGAAGTGTCTAAAAAAATGAAAATAATGCAATAATATTTGGCAGTCAAAAGTTTTCAGAGTTCAAAGAAATAATATTTCACTATTAAATAGTTAAAGCGGAGTTGCCACTTTTATCTAAAATGTAAAACTTGTTGGCAAAAAAATTAAAATTAATGCAACAATATTTGACAGTATAAAATTTTGAAGATTTGCAAGAGTCTAGATTTTAATATTGGCTAGAGCAAGGTTGCCACTTTTATTACAAATTAAATAATAATTATTAGCAAAAGATAATGCAACAATATTTGACAGTATAAAATTTTGAATATTTCCAAGAGTTTAGATTTTAATATTGGCTAGACCAAGGTTGCCACTTTTATTACAAATTAAATAATTATTAGCAAAAGATAGTTAATAGAATGCAAGAAAAAACACAAAAGAAGAAATGAGTACTCTTTTAGATGTGTTATTACACAAATTTAATTTGATTAAGTTGCTTTCCTATTTTACGGTGTTGCCATCTGGAAATATATTTAAAATGTCAACTAATAAGTTGAAAATTCGTCAGAAAAAGCAGCTAAATACATTAAATAGTTTTGTTTAAATTTTTATTTTTTTTGCAGAGTTGCCACATGTATAAAATTAAAAAAGGCTTATACAAAAAATATGTGCGCCATAAGAATGAAAATTTGAAATATCTAGGTTTTAAAACTGTAAATGCTTCAAAAAATAATTCTTGCATTATTTGTCTGAATAGAGTTGCCACGTTTATCAAGTTCCTAAATAAATATTAAAAAGTATCTAACTATGAAAAATTGAAATTTCAGCATTTTAACACTATAAATGCTTCAAAAAGTATTTTTGCAATATTCGTCTGAACAGAGTTGCCATATTTATGAAGTTTTAAATAACTTTTAACAACTCTCCTAGAATGAAAAGTTGAAATTTCTGCGTTTGGTTACTATAATTGCTTCAACAAGTAATGTTCGCAATATCTGTCTGAACAGAGTTGCCATATTTATCAAGTTCCTAAATAACTATTTACAAAACTGTAACATAAAGCGAGAAATTTGCGCTCTCTTGTAATAAGTTATTACAAAAATTAAATTTTTTGACGCTGCCACCTGATTATAATTACAATTTATACCAATTTTCGCTTTGCGAATGTTTACACCAGCATTTTTATCCCACCCACCCTAGCACTGCATTTATCGTCATAAATTTCCCCTACTCTACCACTACCGTTATTCAATTATGCCGTTAGCATGTCAGAAACGCATTCGCACTGACAAAATTTTACAAATCGATTCTTTATCTAACCATAATTTATACAAATCTACTTTTTATGCTTTTTATGTTTCGTTTTCATTATTAGCAACTAAGAGACATTAAAGTGATCGTTATGGGAATAACATTTAACAAATAACTAATAAGACGCTTGAATTTATTCGCCACTAATCTGTTTAACATAAATACTACTTTGCTTAACAAGCCTTGTGAACTTGCCTACACACATACATACGTACGTACATAATTTGTGGGGGTGTTACGATATGTGGCAGTCAATGGCACTCAATGTAAGTCGAAATAAATTACAACAAATGGCCCAGTTATGAAGTGCCTCTTTGTGCCGCTGCTGAGGGAGAGACAAAGTAACATAATGTTCCCCCTCTTTAACTTTTTTCAAGTCAATATGTTTGTGCTGCTCATAACACTGCTTAAGTACAAATTACAACTAAAAGACAATTGACTGTAGGGGAGCGCGCGCACAGTGAGCCATGCGAGGTTTGTGCGCGCGTCTACCAATCGCTGCCGCCTGTTTGCATTTGTGAGCGCGTCTCTTTGTGTGGGTGTCAATCGCATCACAATATTGCATGCTTCGCCTACACCAACGATTGGCGGCTGCGCCGCAAATACATTTCTCTTCGCAGCCTCGCGCCGCGACAACATTATGGCGCGCCGCATCATTTGAGATCATAAAGAGCGCTGCGTCGCCAAGCGTAGCACATAGTACACCTCTCTCTGCTGCCTCGCGCCGCGGCAACATTACGGCGCGCCGCATCATTTGGAATCGTAAAAAGCGCTGCGTTGCCGAGCGCGCCCCTACCGCCGTTCAAAACTACCAACTATTAGGTTAGTGGGTACGAAACGCGCGCACATATTTCGCTGCACATTCGATGCTGATTCAATTGAATCAAACGATCGATGGGTGATAAATTATTTCCCGCAATTTACATAAATGGTTTGAATGCATTAATTAAAGTCAAATCGCGCTGTGGGTTGTTGAGTCACACGATCAGATTCGATCGCTCAACACAGCTGAGTGCGGCTCAGCTGCACGCTCCGCCTTAGTTATATAGCGTCTGCGCCCTAACTTGATGCGGTGTGTGGAGTTGAGTTGATGGCAAACGCCCAAGTTTATTATTTAGTCAAATCGCTAACAAATCGTGTCGTTTATTTGCCGCGCACGCTACAGACGCGCGGCAAGGGCTATGTTGTTGTTTTCTGGCAAACCATTAGCGTTGGCATTGACGCAGCGCCGGGCGTAGCACCACCGTAGGTTTTAGCTTTATTATTTCCAAAAAAAATGCAATAAAAACTACACAGTCAGTTGATTGTATGACTTCCATGTGCGCTAATCAAGCGGCGACGCTTAATCGACAACCGACGACCGACGATGCGGCGCTTGGTCGGATGCACGCGCAGAAGCCGCGTGGGGTGCGCAGTCTCCGCGCTGGCTGTAGGGTGTGGAGCACACGTAGTGTGTTTATTTTTAAAGTATTTTGGGTTTCCACATTCTGTGCGATAAGTTTCTTTCGAAAACTATACAAATTATGGTTAGTATATTGTTATCGAGGCTCCGACTAAGTTAATTTAAACACAAAATATCCAACGTCCCATAATATACAAGTAGATACTTTTCGGAGCCAAGGTTCCTTAGATAAAACACTGATGAATTTCATGTACCCAGTGAGAAGAAGAGAAGAGCTTACCATACGTTTGAGACTTCTGGTGGAGAGCACTGTTATCAGAGCTTCGACAACCAGCTCAAGGTAGAGTATTTATATTAAAACATTCATCTTATCAACGAATTTAAGAAAAGACCGGACAATACAAATTAAAGCTTGATCGATTTCGTCAGATATGTGGCTAAAGTGACTACTTTCCTAGTTAATTGTGGTAACTACGAATCAATGTTTGGTGTTTGTGGAGTTATTGATAAGTATTCATATAATGAATCTATGAATAATTTGATTAATCTTGGTTCAAATAATTCAAATTTCTGATTAAGTTCCTGAGCTAGATCACAGCCACAACCGAGAGCTTTTCGGATAACTCTGAAGGATTTTCGCTTGAACCTAAGCGTTGAATGTCAGTAAATCCATTACAAAGTGGAGAAATCTATATAATAAAAGTTTTCGCGACCGCCTACAATCAGTTCACTTATTTAAGAGTAACTTCTCGAATATCTTCCAAAGCTAAAAATTGAAACGGAACCCACGCATAATAATACCGAAAAAGCTCTTAGAAGTATATACTACAGCAGCCAGAATATCCCGAATAAAAATGAACATATTGCAGTATATACAATCTTCAGATGCAAACTATCTTTCATTATTTTGGAGGCCAGGTGAGAGGGTCTATCATTAATCTACAATATAGAGGATGTATATTAATGTTCATATTTTTAAGTAAAGTCTATGTTTTACTGGCTGGCTGTCAATCCCTTGAACTGTGAAGCTTCTAGATACCTAAGTCGAGTTCTAGATAAGACCGGACATAAACAGAGGAGGTGCTCAAGCGTCTCTCTCCTTTTAATTCCCTACACTTTCTACTTCCTTATGTCTCGCATGTGATGCCAGTAAAATGTGACCTGTGACTAAGCCAACTACCATTCTGCAGTCTTTTCGAGAACGTGTCAGTAGAAAGTATGCATGTTTTCCCTTTACTCCCTTCGCATGATCTTGGCATGTCCCTAAGGCGTTACATCTCATCCTGATCCGTCTGTCAAAACTTTCGAAAATTTCATTGCCTATCGTTTCTAGCGAAAGTTGCTCTGTGCTTTAAAGTTTTTATTTCCGATAGTATTACGACTTCGAAATTATTGAAGGAGTGTTTAGAAGAATATACCTTATCACCAATATAAGTATATGTGTGGTAAAAAGTAATCAATGACGATCGTGAAGTCATCGAAAACTTACTTCATGAACCATCCACCTTGGTTAAGGACGATAACATCGAAACATGTTAACATCAGAGATACATATAGTATATAGCAGAGCATTTCAACATCTCTAAGGATCGACGGATCACATTTTGGTTAATGTTTTGAGTATTTTAATGGCGATATTTTTTTGTCCGTGTGGTTTTTTTTTATTTATTTTATATTACAGCCAAGTTCACAGATAAATTGTAAATTGTTTCACCATAAAGTGGTGAAGATAATGGAATTTTTAGCTACAGAATTAGAAGATTGTTAGGTATTTAAGCGATACGTTTGCCAAGATGGATATATGTTAACAGAGCCTATCTAAATATACGAAAAAGGTGAAATGGAATCCCTACGATGTTTTTTGAAGTTAATCGCATTTCGGCCAAAGAGAATGTATACTTCCAGCTCGGTATTTACGTTAATTAGACTCAGATTTGTTATTAGGCTGTCGGAGTTCAAATATCAGCAAATAGTTTAAGGGGCACACTAAGCGTGACAACTAAAAAAAGAAGTTTTTCGGAAAAACTATTTTATGAATTATTTTACAATTTCAGGGTATTTGAGTAATGAGATTTATATACAAAATTTGAAAAAAACAATTCGGTTTTTTTCCGACGGAGGTAAAAAAGAGATTTAATTTCATTATTCTTCGTGAATGAACGGTTAAAAAATCTTTTTCCAGAAGATATTGTCGAAAAAAAATTAAAAAAAAGTAAAAAAGAAGCGTTTAAAAAAGGTAGAATTTGACTGGTCGTTTTTGGAGAACGATATACGGAATACGAAGAAAAGATTTTAAAGATATCGGATTACTTCCGAAGAATCACTAAAGCAGATTTGAAAAATATAGTTGTGAGAAAACCGCTTTTAAAGGGAAACTAATGAAGTTGATTGAACTGAGCGGTTACTGTTTAGAAAACTTAAATTACAGTCTTCTAAAACAGAAACTATTTGAGGTATCCCATAAAAAGTTTAGTATGTTATTTTTATAGGTACAACCAATCGAAATATGATATAAATAAAATACTTTTTTTTATTTATTTTACACGATGTGTGCCCCTCCATTTTACAAGAATGCTCAATCCCTTTCCTACAACAGTTAGTTCCATGTATATAAACTCAAAGACTGTATTTTCAGCAGTACCTGCCAGAATTTTTTGAATGTTTGAGGCTGCTATTACAACAAAAACAAAAGCAACACCCGCTTTCCAGACGCATTTCTTTTTTCTCGCCGAATTTTTAACACCACGCCAGCAACAAAAGCTCAGTTTTGGCATGAATAATCTAAGGAGACCCCACTTTTCTGCCAGAAAAGCATTCTCTAGTATAAAAGAGTCACGTTTTTATATGACAGAGTATACATTGTGACAAAAAAGTACCCGTAAATAGTAAATAAAACGCAAAATATTTAATATTACTATTTAATCAATATTTATTTTGTCGCCTTCAAAGTAATCACCGCCATATACACTTATGACAACGATTTCACCAGCTCCTTCAGCGAGCTTTGTTTTATCTCTTCGATCGACTGAAAATGGGTTTCACGGAGCAGTAATTTCAGTTTGTGGAACAGAAAAAATCATACACAGCCACATCTGGTGAATACGGTAGTTGATCGATGGTATTCATTGCATTTTTGGCTTTAAATTCGGTCTCAATCATAGTTCGATGCGATGGTGTATTATCATTGTGTGAAATGCATGAATTGTTCTTCCACAATTCCGGCGGTTTTCGACGGTTGTTCTCATGCAAACGCCTCTATACGGCCAAATAGAACTCTTAACTGAGCAGCGGTCTCTCCGAAATAAATTCATGATGCACCAAACTACGAATATCGAAGAAAAACACTAAGCATCCCCTTGATTTTGAGCGACTTTGGCGTAATTTTTTTTTGGCTTAGGCTCGTTTTTCCCCTCCATTCAGATGATTGTTGACTTGTTGGCATGTCAAACTCATAAATCCATGTCTCTTTGGCGGTTATAATGGTCTCCATGAATGTGGGATCGGAATTCGCACGATCAAGCATGTCCAAAGATAGCTGTTTACGGAACTCTTTTTGGAAAAAATTCAGCTTTATCGCGATGAGTCGAGCAGGGACGCGTTTCCTACCCAAAATATTCACCAAAATCATTGGAAGGGACTCGCGAGAGTTGTCGAGCTCTCTTGCCAACTCTCAACACTTGGAAATACAATTTCCGGGTACTTTTTTGTCACAATGCATTTCTATACTTTTTCACAACGCTTAGCTATCCAGCGTTTATTTCCGATGCAATCTATTGAGGTTTATTGTTATTTAAGTTATTTTAGCTACTCACTTTCTGATATTTATTTTATATAAACACACATATACAAACACATACATACACACATGTGAGTACACATGAGCATGTCATACGCCGTTGTCGAAGCTGTCGAATGCTTGTGTTTTGTTTTGTTACTGTTGTTGTTGCCGTCGATAGCAACTAATGGTGGATTAATTTAGTCGCTGTCGCTGTTGTTGTATGTATGCAGTGTATATGGATGTGTGTGTGTGAATGTCTATTCGCACGACGATGCATTGCATCAAGCCAGCTGTTGTTTTTGCTATTATTGTTGCAATTATTACTTTACATTATCTTCATGCGGATTGGCTTTTGCAGCAAGTGTCACTAGTTCATTGCATTACTCATATGTATGTATGTATGTGTGTGTGTGTGTGCAAATGTAGTGGTGTCTCAATGCGGCATGGAGAATCGAATGTTAATTTTCCTTTTTTTTATTTTTAATCAACAAAAAACATATAACTAATTTAATGGCAATTTTTTCTTCAGTTCTTGCCACTTGTGACTTTGGATGGTGTGGCATTTAAATT
Source organism: Bactrocera neohumeralis (assembly GCF_024586455.1). Classification (NCBI taxonomy): domain Eukaryota; kingdom Metazoa; phylum Arthropoda; class Insecta; order Diptera; family Tephritidae; genus Bactrocera; species Bactrocera neohumeralis. The sequence continues at coordinate 22,596,411 of NC_065923.1, forward strand.
GGCGTTTTTTGTTGCTTCGTATTGCTCATTTGTTTGTTTTCGTATCGCGAGGTGACACTTCGTAAATACGATTTTTCTAATAATTGCAAATATTTATCGCTTATTTTGTAGGCGTTGCCACACATTTTTATTGTAATTTGGGATTAGGGCTAGGTTAGGTTAATATGGAAGGCCATTAAGCCATGCATAGACCAGTTTCGTCGTTTGCGATACCAGATGGAGTTTAGTTGCTAGGTCCAAGAATAGTCATCCTTTAGGATGTCTGCGCTTGACGTGAATTTCAACAGACTCTCACTTTAATAGTATCACACCGTGGGGACCCTTGTTGCTTACAGAAGAGATGATCCACTGGGCACCAGTTACCTGCTCTAAACATTTTCTGCAGTCTTATTGATCTGTCAACCCCATCCCCCGTAGGAGTACTAATTTTATTTTTAGTGATAGCAATAGCATTTATAGGCTATGTATTACCATGAGGTCAAATATCTTTCTGAGGAGCCACAGTTATTGCTAATCTATTGTCAGCTATTCCCTATTTAGGAATTGATTTAGTTCAATGAGTATGAGGAGGATTTGCTGTAGATAATGCTACACTTACACGGTTCTTTGCCAATAAGAATTTTGTGTACGTCCGATCTACCGTTTTGTACATGACTTTTCCAGTTTTTCACCCAGGAAGCTCGTTCCATCGGTTGTTGATTTTATTTAGCATGCTTCTCTCAAGATCGTCATGGGTTTTTTAATGTTGATAACGTTTTCGGATGTTAGCCGTACACCATTCTTAGCAATCTCGTCTAATATTTCATTGTCCTCGATCCCTTTGTGGCCTGGCAGCCAGTAGAAGTGAAGTTGCTTACTTCTGGCAACACTTTCTACTGCTGCCCTGCTTCCCAAGACACTTCTGGGCGATATGTGGTAAGAGGCTACTGCCTTGATTGCTGCTTGGATGTCTACGTAGTTATTGATTCTGGAATTGCCTGCAGGAGCAATAGAGGCTTTCGCATTAGCAAAGACCTCAATTTGAAATATACTGCAGTGATCCGGCAACTGGCGCGCTGTTGTTAACTGGGCTATAATGGCGTAAGCGGTGTCTACGCCAATTAAGATCCGGCAACTTAAAAGGTTGCCTTATGCCTAACTCGGGACAGTATATTCCAGCACCAACTCCATCGTCCATTTCCGTGCCATCCGTATAGATATTTAGAATGTTACTCATAGCTAACATACTTTTTCACCAGTAAGGGTAAGGTTTTAGGCTACTCTTGGTAGGATGGTTAGCAGACCAAGTCAACCGATTATAATTGTGAGACAGCAAACCGCAGGTTGAAATACTTGACTCACTGTTCGTTAATAACCTGCTTACAGAGCTCGGAGAACGAGGCTGGCGGGTGATTGCCTGTGCGGACAACGTTTCTCTTATGGTAAAAGAAAATGTCTAACTACCGTATACATGCTAATCTAAGAGCACTACGGCGTGGTATCCAACTGGGCGAATACATAGAAGCGGCTTTACCATTAAGTCAGTAAAATTTAAATGGTTTTATTTACTCGGTGCTACAAAACTAGACGTTCCTCTATTCTTATCGATAAGCCCACAACTTGAACCTTTTGATAAAATGTAATACCTGGAGCTTAGCCTTTAAAGATATATTACGAAGCGAGTAAAGAAGTCATTATACCGCTGGAATTTTACTTTCCTACTTTCCAAGGACTGTCAACTCAGTAGCATTGGTTCAAATTATTTCTGGAATGTTTTTTTATCCCTCAAAGCAAAAGTTCAAGCCACAAATCTCACAAACTTTTCGGAAAATAACATTACATCTGACTCCGTTAATCAATATTGCCCAAACATATAAAACCGGCCTCCCATATAATGATACAAGTAGTTTTCAAAACCACAAATAATTACAAAATAATTCGAAATAATGCTAGAAATATTGAATTACGTCTAATCAGATTTAACCCGGACTATTCCATTGAAACGCCTCGCTTTAACAGATTCAACCATATTTTTCCCTAGATTCGCAGCTGTTGGTTTACGAGAAGAAAAGCTTGGCTGGCGATTTTTACAAAAAAAAATTAATAGCAGTTCGCTTGAGGTTTTGTGTTTCCATTGGAATCATGATTACGAAATCGTTGAAAATCTTGCAGAGGTTTTTTGGGGTATCTACTTTATCACGAACATATGGTAAATATTTGAGTGGTACAAAATGTTCAGTGAATGTCGTGAAGTCATCGAAAGCTTGCCTAAAGCAAGTTGACCTTTCACCTCTGTTAATGACGAAAAGTTGAAGAAACAGTGCTTGGAAATCGTCATATTGGCATCAGAGATATAGCAAATGATCCCAACATCTCTTATGGATCGGCTCAATACATTTTGGTTATTGTTTTGGGTGTCCTTTTAGTTATTCGTTTGGTTATTGTTTTAGTTATTATTTTTGTTACTGTTTTGATTACTGTTTTTGTTTTGGCTATTGTTTTAGTTATTTTTTTGGTTATTGTTTTGGTTATTGTTTTTGTTAATGTTTTTGTTTTAGTTATTATTTTTGTTATTGTTTTGATTATTATTTTTGTTACTGTTTTGATTACTGTTTTTGTTTTGGCTATTGTTTTAGTTATTTTTTTGGTTATAGTTTTGGTTATTATTTTTGTTTTGGTTATTGTTTTGGCTACTATTTTGATTATTGTTTTAGTTAGTTTAGTTTTTCGGTTATTGTTTTCGATATTGTTTTGGTTATTGTTTTTGTTAATGTTTTGGTTATTGTTTTAGTTATTTTTTTGGTTATAGTTTTGGTTATTATTTTGGTTATTGTTTTAGTCATTATTTTGGTTATTATTTTTGTTTTGGTTATTGTTTTCGTTTTGATTATTGTTTAAGTTAGTTTAGTTTTTTGGTTATTGTTTTCGATATTGTTTCGGTTATTGTTTTTGTTAATGTTTTGGTTATTGTTTTAGTTATTTTTTTTTTGGTTATTGTTTTGGTTAATATTTTGGTTATTATTTTAGTCATTATTTTGGTTATTGTTTTGGTTACTGTTTTGGTTATTGTTTTAGTTCTTTTTTTGGTTATAGTTTTGGTTATTATTGTGGTTATTGTTTTAGTTATTATTTTGGTTATTATTTTTGTTTTGGTTATTGTTTTGGCTAGTTTAGTTTTTTGGTTATTGTTTTCGATATTGATTTCGTTAATGTTTTGCTTATTGTTTTAGTTATTATTTTTGTTTTGGTTATTGTTTTAGTTATTTTATTGGTTAATATTTTGGTTATTTTTTTTATTATTGTTTTGAGTACTGTTTTGGTTATTGTTTTGGATATAAAACGTGTTAATACTAGACTCGAACCAAAAATCTTGAATGCATCATCATATTCTAGCATGATTGTGGCGAACTTTTTGTCCAAACACGAAACTGCAATCTTCGTATTTACATGATTTAGCTACCTGTGACTTGCTGACTGAAAAATCCACCTCGGGGAATGCTCTATAAGTCCATTATAGCTTTTAAAAGTCATTCGTTGAAGGCATTGAAGGCCATTGCAATCAAAGCCTTTAACAATTTTATGAACCAGTGGATAATAAAGACCAATTCTTCCACATTTCTAACTTAACTACTTGTTATCGAAGCATACTCACTAATACTAAATGCACCAACTGATCGAATTTAACTCGGACTGAGATCGCTTCGAAATAGCGAATGAGTTTTGCATTCTTTCGTTACCGTTCACGACAAGTGCATACCGTGGAACACCCTAGTGATCAATAAATTGTCGTAATAGTGGACTTCAGTAGGTAAACCTGTTCCGAAGAAGGCTAAGACCGTCCTTATCGCCGGAAAGTTGGCGGACATTGTTAACTGGTATTCACAAGGTGTGATTTATAACAACTATTTCAGTCCGAGTTAAATTTGATCATTTAAGTAGTTCAGTTAGAAATGTGGATGGAAATGGTTCATATGAACCTTAGCTCCATATAATGAACATAAAGATAGATTTCTTCCCTTTCGGTGATTACATAAAAACTATGTAAACATGTTAACCTTGTCTTCAATTAGTTTTTTACCAAAAACGACAATCCGTCCATAAATCCATTAAATAACAATTACCGAATTCGGTTATGGAAATTGTTACAAGAAATGTGTTTCTTTAATTCACAACCCCAATCATGCCACTCACCTTACAATGTCACCTGCATCACTTGCTTCATCATTAAAATCGAGAAAAAATGAACTTTAATTTACAACCAAATTTGTAATTCTCAAATTTTTCATTTTCGTTTAATGTTTGCCAAAACGGACAGCTAACAAATGGCGCGCTTTAAAACGACGCTTGGCGGCGAAGCGCGCCGAAACATATGCGAATAGCAGCGAATGTGAATTTTGCGAATTTCCAATTGACACTCGGGAAACTTTGTTTCACCTGCTGCGCCAACGAGCGATTTCGGCGTCGGAAAAGCTAATCGCCTAACGCTCGCCAGCAAGGCAGTAAGCAATGCCGAGGTGAACGAAGTGAAACGATGACATTTTTATTGATACTGCCATGATTGGTTAATCCGAGCGGCGGCCAAATTGCCGCCAGACGCTACGCAGATGGAATAAGCGCTTCGGCTATTTCCTCATTAAAAGCAGCTGGTGGCGATTTTTGTTTACCTCATTCCCAATATGAGTACACCTGTAAATACCACAATAATTGTTGTTGCTTTTATTATTGCTGTTCGTTTTATTATTGTTGTTATTGTATTATTATTACAGTGGTTGTTGTTGTGTGCATTGCGTATATGAACGTCACAAAACGGCGACAATTCATTAAAGAGATTGCCAATTTGAAAATTGCATAGCGATCATCGGTCTCCGGTCGTTGCTTGTCGTGTATTGCCGGCGGTTCGTTGGACGCCGCACAGCTGGATAAGCAACTTAACAACAATTTGATTTAAATTATCAACATTTAAGCCATTGATGCCGTTGCAGCTGGCGCTGAGGGGCCAACACTTGCCTGGTGTTAATTGTAAATATGTTTCGTGTTGTTGTTGTACATATGTGTGTCTATTGAAGTCCATTTGGTTGGGAGCACATTTTTACAACGACTCTCGACACCAATTGGAATTGCTTGTCACATTCACCGTTTCTCATTCATTAAGCTATTGACTAAAGTCGAAGTGGCCAATAGAAAGTGGCGATTACGTCATGCGCAAAACATTAAGCCAGCTCTAGTCATGGTTGTCAGACTTTGTTGTTTTAGGTTATTATGCCACAAAGTAACAGTTATTCTTGTATAAATTCAAGAATACTACAAGAAGCAGAAGTCATCATGCTTCCGATATGTCTTGACTTAACTTACATATGTATATAACCTTAAAATACGAATTAAAGAGTCTAATATAAGCTTTCGAGTTCTAGCTTTGAGTATTTCAGCCTGTCAAACTCTATTTTGTCAAGGTTTAACCTCAATAAATGACAAAAAGTCAAAGAAACGAGTTCAACTGGAACCTAAAAAACCGCTACAGATCTATAGATGGACATATAGCCGGAAGACAGACCTCAGATATGTATTTTAGCGACATTATGCTTAGGCTGCGCAAAGAAGATATCTTTGAGGAAACAATGGTTTGATTGTGACCGACTTCGCCGAGGCCGAGAGAAAATTTCATTCAGCTACCTGGCTGTCTCCGGATCGAAAAGCCACCAACCAGTTCAATCATGTTGTGATATACGGAGGACACGTCTCCTGTTTTACACGTGCGAACGTTCTCAGATCCTGGCATTGTCACGGACACCTATTTTGTTGCGGCAAAGTTACGCACCTGCCTCTATGCAGCAAAAAACTAACGTCAATACACACAAGGGAAGTTCGACGTCGATTTTCTACTTGTCTTGCACTCCTGCTCTCTGAGGGCACTCATCAGCAACTCGGTAAGAGGGAACTGTGGGACGGCATTTCAAACTCTTTATGAACAGCTATAAAAGAAGCCATTGGTTTTGGGACAAGCCAAAAGAATCGCTGGTACGATGAGCTGTGCTGTGTCGCAGTGGAGAGAAAACAGACGGCCTACCTCACAACGGTACATTCGACCACAACACATGCGAGATGGGATAGATACCGAGAGTTAAAGAGAAGCTGACCATTGCCCGACCATGAAGAAGTTCGAATAGCAATTACCCGTCTGAAGAACAACAAAGCGGCGGTGACCTACGGATTGCCGGCCAAGCTATTCAATCTGCGCCAATTACCGTGGAATAAGCCTCCTCCACATCGCATATAAGGTTCTATCGAGTGTACTGTGCAAAATACTTAAGTCCACTGTCAACAAACTGATTAGACCTTATCAGTGTGTCTGTAGACCTGCCTCATATGCTGTTCTGAAATGATCTCAGTGTTGTCCAGAGTTAACAAGGGTGGTATCGCAATGACCATTTTCTTATGCCCAATAATCCATGCAGGGTATAACCCATCTAGAATTTTTATATTGCTACTTTCTCAAATATCTTGGATACCTTCACTCTGCAGCCCATCAATAAGAGATCGTGGATTTTTTTCCCATTAATCGCTATGATAGCCATTTTCGGCACACGTGAGGAAAAACTGTCGAAGAACCGCGCAATAAAAGGTAAATAGTCACCGTAAATACCTTCCTAGCATTCTTTTATTTCAATGCGCAATTCTATATTTTTCTAAAATTCGCAGATAGAATTGCTTTCACAAGCGGTTTAAAAAACTTCGAGTCAATCCGGCTGTAAGTTATGACATAAATTTTTGTTGTGAAAGCGGCGGCAAAGATTCTAAGTACTTATCAGACCGCTTTTCCAGACTCCTTTTAATTATGTAGGAAAAGCGTTGAAGATAGAACTTATGTATATAGATATAGATATTGGTAGTGAGGTATTGCACTGCGACATAGGGTCTATTGTGCCCTCTCCTATATCACATATATTCACCAAGTTCCAGCAGCCTGAATAGTTCCAGGAGCCTACTGGGCGCTCCTGAGGTGACGTGATCCCTGTCAATGTATATTGAACCCAGAGCCTTAAGCCTTCTTCTGCATAATGCTGTACAATCCAGAATTAGGTGTGCTGGTGTTTCCTGTTCCAAGTCGCAGAACCGGCAGTTAGCGCAGGAGACTATGCCCATGTTGGACAAGTGCTTCCTGAGCCTGCAGTGCCCTGTGTAGAGCGCGACGAGGAGGCGGAATTTGTCACCGGAGAGGTTAATTAGTTCTTTGGACCTGGGGAGGTTGTACCCCCTAGAAGCAGCTTGGCATGGTGCATACCTGCAGCCTGCTGCCAGTGCTGATCTCTCCCCGCTTTCTCCTCCGTGCGGAGCAGCTCCTTAAGAGTGTGGGATCCCTCTGCGATGCATGGTTCTGGTCCCATCATCTTGGACGCTACCGCAGAGCGAAGGTAGAACTTAAGATAAGAAGGTTACCTGAGCTAACCTAAGACTTACCACATGCTAGCGATTCGAGATGTCAACTGTTATATTAAGGGGTAGCTATTAAATTTCGTAATAAGATATTGAATGAGCTCATTTTCGATATTCTGCAACAAACTTCATCAAATCGCGATATGAATGTAAACAAAAGAAGAAAGATCTAAATGTGAATTTCGAAGAGAGTAAGTAGTGGAGATGTTTTCGGACACAGAACTTCAGCTATAGCGAAATCTCAAACCAAGGTTGATTTCAAAATATTCTAGGACTAGAAAAATTACCGTGTTGTTATTGATATATTCTTCAGAATTCTTTGGTTATTTCTTTATCATAATAAATAGGATGGAATAGGGGTCTATTAGGAAGTGTTATATAAAACTTAAAATGGTGTTCAGCTGAGCCTTGTAAAGCAAACTAGATCTTGCGGGAAGATTAAATAATGTTCTCGACAAAAGCTGGCTGGAAAGACTACAAAGAATTAAATAGAAACTTGAGCAGGGCTGAGAAGGAGATCTGACAAAAGTGCCAAGGAGAAAATAAACGCTGACACATACAGACGGTTCGATCTATTGTTATAAGCGCGGAACACGCAGTGGGTGGCACTCTCTTTTGGAAGTAGTTTTGTTAGCCTTCTTGTATTTTAAACACCTCAGTGAGTTAAATACAAAAAATATTATTATTATTAATGGCCTCACCTCACTTATGGTCCTACTAAGAGATTTAACTCAATATTCATAAGCGAAGAATAGTGATTATGAAAGAAATATTACAAAACACCAATAAACCCCGCAGCAACCTGTTCGCTCGCTCGTTCCATTGTGGCTTCACTCGTTGATATTTATTTATAAACAAAAGCAGCAGCCGATTAATGAACAGATGAATTGCGTTGAAATATCGGCAAATGCCATGCAATTATCTGCAACAACAACCAGCATTTGCGGCGACGTAAGCGCAACCCGCAATCAAAGTAACTAGTACGAGGCACAGGGCAACACACACACACACACCGCCGCACGGGCGAGTAAATGCAACTAGAACGAGCGATTATCTGCGGCGCGCGTTCCAGGCAGGCATGTGGAATGCGTCATGCGGTAGCCAACATATAATGAAATAGCCAAAACAACAACAAAAGCAAAGAGGTAAGAAATTACATAGCGACCAATATTGTAGTGCTTACTATTTTACATCCTCCAGGAAATTGAGCGCAGCACAACCACGCGAAGCGACGCGCAGCATTGTGGACATCATTTGTGCTGCACTGATGTTGTTGTTATTTGTATGGTGTGCGCGTCCTTGAATGCCTGCAGTGTTGGCTACCGCATGCCGCGGCATATGTGCTACTGTGCGCAGCCATTGAAGGCGGCCGCGGCATGTGGCGCGCGGCAAGCCATAGCGTAAGTACGCGACGAGTGGCGCGCCTGCGCTTCTGTGCCAGCGCGCATATACCCACTTACATGTAGACACATAATAATAGCCTTGACGCTGTAATGCCACCGAATCGCGCGTCCAAGAATCAATAGAGCTTGCCTAAATTACGATGCGGCGAGCGTTCAGGAATGTGAATGAGCTACTCCAAGCGCGGCGCTCCAGCTACGTCGTAGCCGTCGTGTGTGTGTGTGTGTGTGTGTGTGGAGCAATGATGGCTTCATGACCACATAGGAGGGCATAAACTGTAATTACTTATAAGAGCACCTACATAGAATTATTTATGTACACGCGCGCATACACACACGCTCACAACCAAGCGCTAATGTATATGAACGTAAACACTTTGATCTCGTGGCTCAGATAGAAGACAGAAGCTAAATATCAGTTTGACTCGCACATTATTGTTGACTACAGTCTTTTCTGTTGTTGCTATTGTTGTTGTACTTGTTGGCTGCTTGTATGGTAGGTAGTTGGCTGGCGGCGGCGGCTATTGTTAATGCTCACGATGCTGTTGGCACTGGCATTTTAATTTAGAGCGCACAAATTTGTTGACCAAAAGAATAACTAGTCGACAACAACAGCAACAACAAAACGTTGAAAAATAGCAAACAGTGAACGTGCAGCAAATGTACGTAGACAAAATATAGCCGCTTGCACATGCGCCAATAAGGCAATTCGCCAGCGCGCTCGTTTAGCGCATTCTCCAATTTAGCAGTGACTCCGGCGTGGTGGCGCGCATTCGCGTCTACTGGCCAAATCCATTATCGCTTGACCGCGAGGCGTCATTAGAAAGTGTTGCGCTAAATTACAATCGCCAGCGCTTGGTGGCAACAACAGCAACAACAACAAAAACACGACGTTTACAAGTACGCGCTGGTTGCTCATACGCCGCCGGGGGCCGCCATATCTGCGCATACGCGCGCACTTGCGCACTTGTGTGCGTATGTGTGTCTACGTGTTTATTGCGGCTTTGCGCCTATTTTCGAAAAATGCATTTTTAATTCATCGATTTACTTTAGAGTGGCGCGTTTTTGCAACAAACGGAATTGCATGTTACGCGCGCAACAACAAGCATCTGCGCATACATACAGTACTTGTGTAAAGTGTACGTACAGTTTTGACACTCGACTTGCGCCATTCACCAGTTGCTTAAATTTAATTATCGACCGCTAAGTGAGATCGTACAATTTACGGATTAACAATAAATATAAATTCAATTTAATTCGAACTCTTCTACTGAAGTGATTAAAAGCAGGCAGAGTTGATGTTTGAAGAAAAATATGTATGTATACTTGTATGTAATTGGTTTTATGTCAAAATAGTTTAAGTCGACTTAAGCTAAAATAGCTTGAACGAGTTCCAGCAAAAGTCGGAAGAAATAATTTCCATATATATTTTTTATAACTTGAAGTTTTCGATTACATAGTAGTGTTTCAGACAACATCTCACTTCGAGTCTCGAATAATTTCGTCGAGCTAACTCAAATTTGTTAAATAACTTAAGTCGACTTATGCGATTTACCACACTGCTAAATAAATATTTATACCTAGTAGCGTTCACCTGCAGTTTTAGTAAGTTTCTTAACGGGCACGAAGAGTAGACATTCCAGCCAGGGTTGAAAAAGAGTGCAACGCAACGGAACGGGTCACTTCAAAAGTCCCTGGTCTATTACACAGATGGCGCTACTAAAATTAAATCCATATAATTTTTATAATTTTCAGTTAGCCCTAACTTTCAAAAGTTAGTCCTAAATTTGACAGTTGTCGAGTTATTAGTTTATGAGTTATAGCATTTTGGGTGAATCAACTTGTGTTAGTTTACAAAAAAAATTAATAAAAAGGAATTTCGTGTATTAATAAAACATTGCTTTTTGAAGGAAAGCCAGACTGTTGAAGCCTTGAATTGGATTGATTAATATATCTAGACTCTGCATCAGCGAAATTAACAGTTGAAAAGTGCTTTGCTAAGTTTGAACGTGGCGAAATAAGCACCGAAGACGGTGAACAGTGGACGCCCAAAGGAAGTAGTTACCGAAGAAAATATCAAAAAAACGCCAAAATAATTTCGGATTGCCATAAAGTGAAGTTGTTCAAGACAGCAGGCACTGTAAAGATATCAGTTGAATGTGTATATTATATCATTCACGAATAGTTGGGTATGAGAGAGCTGTTTGCAAAGTGGATGCAGTGCGAGCTCGCTTTTGACCAAAACTAACGACGATTTGATGATTCGAAGCAGTTTTTGGAGGTTTTCAAGAGTTACAAATCCTCGATATGTGACAATAGATGAAGCATGGTTCCATCGTTTCACTGCGCAATCCAATCGACAGTTATTAGAGTGGACTGCACACGATGAACCCGCGCTTCAAATCGTGGCAAACGTAATAGTCGGCTGGCTAGGTTATGACGTATAAATTCTGGGATGCGCATGGAATACTATTGAGTACGTTGAAAAAGGAAGGCCCATCAACAGCGAATATTAGATATCATTACTCGACCATTTGAAGGCCAAAATCGCCGAAAAATCGCCGTATTTGAAGAAAAAGAACGCGCTGTTTGAACAAGGCATTGCAAAGACCGTGTCACAAATCAATGAAAATAATGGCAAAAATCTAAGAATTGGACTTCCGATTGCTTTTGCATCCACCGTATTATCCAGATGTGTCCCCCAGCGCTTATTCTCTGTGCTCAGATCTCAAAAGAATGCTCGCTGTGAAAAAAGTTTCGCCGAGTCAAGAGATGATCGCCGAAACTGAGGTCTGTTTTGAGGTAAAGTATAAATCGTATTATAAAAATGGTATCAAAAAGTTGTAGGGTCGCTATAATCAGTATATAACCCTTGAATAAAAAAAAAACGAATTTTGCCCTGGAAAATCTAAACAATGTTATTTAAAAATATTTATATTTATATTACTACCAAAGTCAGTAAGATAAGATATAAACCAGAAAGCACATTTTACGAAAAGATTCGGCAGCTCTACTAAAGATATGCTCTCAGATGACCATAACTTCTACCAGAAAGTATATGTTTGGATCCCTTTATATATACTTTCAGGTAGAAGTTATGGCTTTATTTCATTTAAGTACCGCTTATCGTAAGTTGAAGTCTCAAAATTATTTTTTAATCCAAAAAGATAACCGAAAGTCGTAACGCTGACTTACCAACTAGTATTTTAGATATATCAAATAGAAAACCTCATTTCTCACCACCGAAATGGCTTCACTTTAAAGGTTACTCAAGCTATCACCAGTTGCTATTGCTATGAAAAGCTCTGTAGCGTAACTAGCTGCTAGATTAACGGCGTTAAGTGAATTTTCCGGAAGAACCTTCGATAAGCACGATAAGGAGCGCGTCGATAAAAAATATACCACATACTCTCATGTCTTATCTAAGAGAAAAGGTTTCAAATCACATTAATACAGAGACAGCGGAAATGTCAACTATTTTACGGACGGACCAAAAACCGCTGGTGTATTGAGCGCCGGAATCTATTTGCGTGGAGCTAAATTTCAGGCGACCCTTCAAGCTGCCGAAATACTGCAGTATCTTCCAGACGAAAGTCCTTGTGATCAGTAAGACTACTGAGTTAGCGAATAATGCAGAAAATTACTATCTATCATCGCATTGCGTCAGAGAATGTTCTTAGAAGCAGGGAGACTGTAGATATGGTTGCTGCCGAGAAGCAGCTGTTTACACATGTACTGGGTTCCGGGCAACAAGTGGAAACGTAATACTAGCTGATGGATTGCCAAAAGTGCCATGCGTTTAACTACGGAACCTTTACGGGAAATATGCAATTTGCTAAAAACTATGACAATGAGATGGAATGTCATAAGAGCATGCAGTACATAGTGCCCTAATTTCATCCATATTAGACAAGAGTTCACCTTCTTATTCGAAAAAAATTGTTTATGAATTTCTTTAAACTTTTTACATATTGGCGGTATAAAGTCAACCAAAAGTTCGCAAATATACATAAAATAACATTTTGGGGATACGGGGGCTAAGAATTGTATTGATCCGATTTTACCCATTTGTGGCACAAGGTCTTATTGTCATGATCAAAAATATATGAATACTTGTATATAGTATATTTCAATACCAGAACACACAAAGTGACCAATATGTTCGGCAAAAGATCAGCCATATACACACAAATTTGATGCCAGAACCAATATGGTCGGACTTCGCTAATTTGGGGCGCAAAAGATAACTTGCAATATTACTTATATAATTTTTAAATATATCCCTACCATACTGGTTGTGAGATATAATGTTTGTGGCTAATTTTTTTCAGTGAATTATCGCACTTCTAGCAATTTTCAACACAACATATAGTATGGGGAGTGGGCGGGGCTATTAAATGATTTTACCTATTTTCATAATGTATAAATAAGCGCTAAATTACTGCTTCTCACTAAGGTCCTTCTCTCTAGATGGCGTAATAGCCACTACTCATAACATTTTTTAAACAAATTTCTCGTTTGATGGCTGACAGGTTTTCATTTAAGCCTACCATACTGGTTGTGAAAGGAACATTTAACATTACTCACATAACAGATACCAATCTGTGTCATAGAATAGTCGAAGACTCCTTGAAGCTACGAAAATGGCTCCTTAAAAGTACCAAATCATTGTATTGAGGAGAAATTGTGGGCATAAAGGGAATTGTTCTAAGCAAGAAGACATTTTATACTGTGAGGCTGCAATAATCCGACTTTGGAAAAGGCTTACGGAGATTCACTTTTATCAAAAACACAAGCCTACAAGTGGTACAAAGCTTTCAAAGACAATCGAGATCGTTGAAGACATGCCTCGTTCTGAACGAAAATGTTAAAGAAGTAAAGAATCTCGTGCTTGAAAGTCGTCAGACGGGTGTTAGAGAGATCGACATCTCTCGCGAGCCCGTTCGAATGATTTTGGTGGATATTTTGGGCAAGAATGCCGTTCTTACTCAACTTGTCATAAAGTTGAACTTTTTTCAAAAAAGTATCGGAAACAGGTATCTTTGGACATGCGAATTCCGAATTCACACATTCATGGAGAGCATTATAACTGCCGGTGAGACATGAGTTCATGAGTTTGACATGCAAACAAGTCAATAATCATCGGAATGGGGGGAGAAGAAAAAACGAGCCGAGACCAAAAACACCGCGGCAAAGCTGCTCATTTTTTTTCGATATTCGTGGTTTGGTGCATCATAAATTTGTTCGGCAGGGACAGACAGTCAATAAGGAGTACTATTGAGGCATTTGCGTGAAAACATCCGTCGAAAACGGACGGAATTGTAGAAGAACTATTCGTGGATTTTTTACACGATGATAATGTGATATCAAACCACGATTGTGACCGAATTAAAAACCAAAAACGCAATGAATACCATCGGTCAACCACCGTATTCACCAGACTTGGCTCCGTGTAATTTTTTCTTGTTTCCAAAACTGAAATTGCCGCTCCGGGAAGCCTGTTTTCAGTCGATCGAAGAGATAAAACAAATTCGCTGAAGGAGTTTGAGGTCATTGCAAAAGCGCTTCGAGGACTGGAAAAATCGTTAGCATAGTATATTTTTTCTGGTGGAGATTACTTTGAAGGTGACAAAATAAATATTGATGAATAATTAAATATCTTGCGTTTTACTTATAATTTCCGGGTACATTTTTATTACAATGTATCTCAGTAGAAGAGATAACACATTTGATTGGATTTAAAAGGACTTCACTGAAACCAAATTAAATTTTTGAGATTTCTTTATCTTTGTTTACTTAAAAAATCTTGATGAAGCTCCCTTTTTGCAACACAAAAACAGGCTGAGACAGTTCTGTGGCCCAAAATAACGAGGTACAAGTGAGTATGTTGAAAATGAATTCATCTACCCCCTCTCCTTTTTATTTTTCTTATCGAAACACACATTAATTTCGATCAATTTGGGCTCGACTATGGCACCGCTGCTCTCAAGGTGTTGAAAACTGTTGAAATCTTTATATTGAGAAATTTTGCAAAGCGCTAAAATGATCATGATGATAATTATGGTATTTTGAGTTAATCAGCAGCTCAAGGCGCATTTCAATAGCTATATTTAATTAAAAAAATATTATAAAATCAAAGCACTCTTCTTCTTGCATAAAAAATTCATTAAAAAATTTAATTTGCAAATAAATTCCAATTAGCATTAACCGCTTTAGACATGCATACATATATACACATCACTTTAAGCAAAAATCATCGTAAATTTAATGCCACTTAAGCAGTTGTCTTCAAAATTTAACTCCAAAAATGTGGTAATATGAAATTACGGTACTTCGGCTTCGTTAACATTCTTAATAAAGTGATTTAGCCAAAACGGCGCCCACTCACACACCTACACATACACACACTCTCATATTCATATATTCACATAGCGCATTTTTGACTATCGACCATCGATGAAGTGAAATTAATGCGCATGCGTGGCAACGCCGAAAACTGTTAAGCATTTTTACGTTTATGGCAAAAGCATAATCCGCAATTGAAGCTTCCGACACGCGCATACCCACACACACACACTCACACACTTTTCTGACGTTGCATTTGCGAAATGACCATTTGACCGCATTTTTATCCGCTCTCGTACAAAGTGATAAGTTAAAGGTGAGGAATTCGTTATTAACCCCTTATGAACCGCTTGCGGACCAATGCGATTACATTTAACCGCTACGCCGGCGATGCGCAGCGATAAGACAAATTTTCCGCCGCCAAAAAAGCTTAGTCGCGCAGCTACGGTACGCGGCTATTGCCAGAGGCGCCCACACACTGTCGCTGATAGTCTACAAGTCTATAAAGCCGGCGAGGGGTAATAAATCGCGACGACGAGGCATCAACAGATTTTCTTTGCTTTGGCCAGCTGTTGAAGCAGATATTGATGTTGCTGATTTTGCGAAGGGGAATTTTTTTATATCCGGGTACCATGTTACATAGTGTATAATAGAATAAAATATCGGAAAACCAATCTGAATGAAATTCGGCACATTCGTGGGATAACCCTTTCACCTCACGTTTTTGATTGCTGGCTGGGTGGAAAACGTTGACATTACACTAGCCTCAAAGGAAATTGTAGCATTTATCTCGGAATAAAATGTTGAAGCGGATCATTCGTTCTATGATCATACAAGGTCCTTTCCAAAGTACAGGACTTTTTGAATATTGCGCCCCCTGTTGGCGCCATCTATATGTCGACTGGTGCGTTAGAATCTGCTATTTTATCGATTGTCCAGTGAGAATTTCATAACATTTCATTGATTGAAAGTGAAGTTATTGCGTTTTAAGTGTCAGTATGTTTGTGTTATCGGGGCGAAAATGAGCTTCGAACAAAGAGCCAACATAAATTTTGTTTTAAAATTGGTAAAACTTTTACCGAAACTTTTCAATTGATGAAACAAGTTTATGGCGATGATTGCCTCTCCCGTAGCAGAGTGCACGAGTGGTTTCAACGTTTTCAAAGTGGTCGTGAGTACATAAATGACGATCAACATGTGGGCCAATCAAAATACGTGATCACCGAAAATTCCATCGAAACTGTGCGTGAATTCGTCAAAAATCAGCCGAAATCATCATTGAAATTCATGGAAATGGAATTGAATATCTCCAAAACATCGATTTATCCCATTTTGACCGAACATTTAGGCATACGAAAGGTGTGCGCACGGTTTGTTCTACACAAATTGACTGACTACCAAAAATTGCTCGGAATCCAACATTCGAAGGACATTATTGTGACCGATTATTTGACCAAAGACCATTTTAACCATTAACCACTCCCCGTATTCACCTGAAGTGTCTCCGTGTGACTTCTTCCTTTTCGGAAAAAGAAAGCGTTATGCAGACGTAGAGGCAATTCAAAAGGCTTGCACCGGCAAACTGGCGGCCATACCGGCCAACGAGCTAAAACACTCGTTCGACATGCTTTTGGACCAGAAGCAAAAGCAAAAGGAGACTATTTTTTGAATAAAATAAGTTGAGTTTGCCGAAAGAACTATTTGTTCTTTTTTTAAGTCCTTTTTATTTTGGAATGCACCTTGCAGATAATAGTATTAGATTAAGCTTGGGCGGAGTCCGTCCAGCCCGCCGACTTTATAGCAGTTTTAGGAACACAATTCGGGCCTTGTATTGCTGGAAGCTTCGATCAGCTCAACCGCACCGAAAAGGGAGTCCCTTTGGTGGACATTCTAGCCAACGATATTCGAGCTTACAACTTTTCAACAAGTGTTGTAGAAGCGCTGAAGAAGTGCTTCCAGCGGCGATTGGACGCTACTTATATAAAGCAGAACTGGCAATTCAGAGTTGATGACAGCCAAGACAGCTTCGTGGAGAGCATTCCGAAGAAACTGTTATGAATCCGTAAGGTTTAGTTTTAGTTTGAGTTAGCTAAGAAATGGACTATGGGCAGCGAGCAGTTGTTGAAGCTACTTAATATACTGGAAAAGTGCCATTGAGAGAACTACAGGAGAAAAAACCGTCTACTCAGACTTAACGTAGCCTAGAGTAGATGGCGAAAGATTCACTGAACTACTTTCTTTTAGCAAAATTCTTCATGTCGCATTCATAAGAGTTCTTATTAAACATTCTGCAATAGGCTCAAATGCTGAATGGGTAAATATGTTATCCGACGAAAATTGCCATAGTTGTATGGAGGAAGTATGCGGTAGAAACATCCAAGCACTTTCTCCTCCATTGCCCAGCAAGAGTGAGGTGGAAAGATCTCGGCAGTCATACCTTCGACGACCAGGAGAGATAACCGGAACTGATATTTAGTGAGATCCCCTGACGATTGTAACATAATCGACCGTTTAACCTAACCTAGTAGTTTATTTCCAATGTAACGGTATTTCTTTAAGCTGTTCAACAGGCGACAAAGCTCGAATCAAAGCAAATATATCTTTCCGTGCCCCAATATAGCGATCTTAATACCGTTCGCCAAATCTGCTAATACTGAACATCGGTCGGTAAACGAGGTCTTTCCACCATATATTATAAATACAAAAAAAGCTCCAATAGATGGCGCATAGGAATAGTAAAGTTTTTCGAAAAATCACATCTTTCGCTCAAATTGACTAAAATTTTGAATAGATCCGAAAAGGAACCAAAAGAGAATATGAAACACGCTCCTAACTCTCTTTTGGCCGGCAGTGATAAAAAAGAAACACACACCAGTTTTTTCATGGGTTTCAGCTTTGAGCTTTTTATATTGCTTATGTGAATGATAACTAAATAAACCACTGGAGGTGAAAGCGCCTGAAATTTTGGCATGAAATTAAACTGCCAAGACTTTCAGGGACATTTCAGCCATAAAGAAACATAATTTCTTATTTATTCGTACCAAAAGCTTTCACTAGGATAAGCTTTGGCAATAAAATGTGTTTTATAATATTGTTAGATCTCCCAAATACCGAATAATTACGACTCCAGACTGCTCGTCACCAGGTTCTAAGTTCTCGGATATAGATGGTCTTGAAGAATTAGTCCCGATCAGAGCTTGACTTAAAGCACCTTGTGTGGATATTATGATCATTTTATTTGCAATCAGGTACGAACTTCACCCGATCGATTTCCATATTATCTATCTTGATGAACTTCTTTACAAGAGAGTAACCAGATAAATAACTAAAAGTTGTATTAGTATTCCACCAACCAATTTTAACCCTTGATAAACTCACAACTCTGATTTAAAGACGCTCAGCTCGCACGAAATTATAAAATAATTTTAAAGAATCCCTAAAGTTTGTTAAATATCTATATTCCGTACAGGTTCAAATATGTTCGGCAACTGATTCTCTGATCAGTCACGAGTATCGTTTCAAATAAATTCAGATTGATTTATTGACTTCACAATATGCTGCCGGGACAAAAGTGGATATGTAACAAGAGTTCCCGAGAACCAAAAATAGTTCTGGACTGTCAAAACTCCCCCCCCAGTACCACAAAAAAACAAACTATATTCTCTTCATGAGCTTTTTTTTTATATATTTTCCTAATTCCGCTCGAATTCAGCGCTTCCTTACTTTTTTTCTACTTATCGCCTAACTGTTATTCACGCTCTCTATATATCCACATGCTTGTAAGTATGAATGTGTGCCACCAAGCTCGGCTGACGAAATGAACCCATTATCGCTGACTGCCAATCTAGCCGGCCAACCAAGCAGTCAGCTAGCCAACTAGCTAGACATCCAGCCAGATCATCTCACAGATGCACCATGAACGACTGATTACCTATTTTCACAACAACAACAGCAACAACAACGGCAGCAACTCACTAGGTACACAACATAAATCGTTGAATTTATGCATTTGTGCGGTAACCTCGTTAAGGTTAGTTGCCGCAACGGCGTCCAGTCACCGGTTGGTTAAATTGGCCACATTTTATGGATTTTTGTCAGACTGACGCCCCATTTTGGGCTAATCCCAGGCATTAGCTGAAAGCTTTGATGTGAAAATTGTTGGTCTTCGGCGAAGACGCGTTTCGGCACTTGTACGACGCGAGTCGCGTTCTACGCCAACGCGCCTGTTGCCGAAAAACGAAATTGGGGGCGTGTCGGATGTGTTGTGTGGTGGATAAGTGGTGGGGCGCCTCGGTTGAAAGCTGTAAATCGCATTATTTGCGGTCGCACTGGCTGTTCGCGTTGGTCAGCGCTGAACTGTTTGTACGGGGGTCAATACCGTTATGAGTGCACAAAGCTGCAATTGGCGCACACGAAAGCGGCTTAAATGTCAAGTGTTTGTTTGTTCGGAAATTTGAAGTTTTGATTTATTTTTCGCTAGCGTGTGGTGAGCTTTCAGCTTCAAGTGATTGTCACTGCCGCGGATAAAAGTTATAAATAATATGCTTAAAGCGGCGCTTGTGTAACGCGGCAATTAAGCGTGTGGCAACATGTTTTTTCCAACTTTCTAAATTCTAAATGCGCTTAATCGTTGCGCGCCGGCCGAAGTGTCAATTAAAGCCAGAACCAGAACCAGTTCGACGTTCTAGTACAAGTCTGGTTCGAGTGCAATTTTTCCGCCAAAGGCATACACACACACACAGGCACACTGATAATTATCTAATTACATATATATTCATTTTCCCTGTAATTATTTACTTTGCCTTGGCGATCGTAATTCATCGAGTATTTTGTACCGAAAGCGTGTACCTTAGCTTAACTAATCATTTGTGCTGCGCGTGCGGACAGCGCACATAAACAGAAATGCTTTATTGAGAGATAAAAATGATAAACGGCTGAGTAAAATTATTATGGTTCGAAAGCGTTTGAAGTGGAGTCGCTGCCGCGTCGCAGCCGGCGGGCGGAATGCGAGCTCACACTGTGCGAATGCGCCGTTAGAGCGTCCACGCTGTGGTTGCCCGCCCTGGCTGACCGGGTCGCGTCGGATGAAGTTGTAAACATTTGCCAAATTGATTTTCTACTTAACAATTTCTAGCCTTTAAGCAAACAACCAAGTACCCACACACACTTGTTGGCTACACATAAGCAGCACTATATACATATATGTATATATACACAAACATATAATATACATATATTTATAACCGTAAAAATATGGCTGGCATGTCAATATTGAGCGAAAGCGCATAACGGTTTTGTTGGGCGTTTCGTAGTTTTTTTTTTGTGCGCTCTTTCCCTCTCTGTCTCCAGTGCCGCCTCTGCAGCACTCTGCTTGAAGGTGGGAGCAAAAATCTTGATTAAGTTAAAAATTGCTGTGAAATGTTGCGTAGGGTCATTGTGTTGTTAATCTGTGTTGTGGGAGTTGCGCACAATTTTATGGAAATACAAAATACAAAAATTTCTTATTTTCAATTCAAAAATTCCCCCAGCGGCTGTGCAACTCAAGTATGGTATATATAACTAAGATCAAGTAAAAAGAAATCCATTATTTTTGCTTTAAGGGGGGCCTGATTTAGAAGCTTCAAAAAATCGATTTTTTTTTTGCTTAAGTCTCTTCAAAAATTATCTAAGAATATGTCCCCTAAGTTATAGATGGAAATTCGAAATATTTTCGAAGCTTTTAAACGACATAAAGTGGAAAATTTTTGACAAAAACTATTTTTCCAAATTTTAAAAAAATTTTTTTTTCCTTTTTTAGTTTAACTAGAAGATGTGTTATTAAAAAATATGAATCTATTTAAATTTTTTGTTTCAGATAGAAATTGCGACCTGCATCCTGCCCACCGTCCGGCAAATGCACTTGCGAGATGCATCGGGCAATTGCTGCCCAAAAGCAGAATATAAAAGATTTTGTATTCAAACAATGTGAGAATTATGTTTAAATATATAACTATAAACCCCAGAAATTTCGTTTTAATCAATTTATTCTTTCCCTCCTAAAGACATCCTCAAAAAAATCGATTTTTTGAAGCTCAGGCTTCCCCCTTAAATAAGATCATACTTGGTGTGTAAGAATAATCTTATTCAAAATTTATCCACCGTTTTGAAAGTAATTTCATATGCCACTCTCTTAAAACACATGTCCCTATTGGCAAAAAACTGGTACAGTCAAACTTCTCGTGGGTCGAATTTTTAATTACCAAATCATTGGCATTGAAAGAAAAGAGAATATTAAATTAGTGCCAAGTGCAGTCTGTTAGGTGGATATATAGTATGTATAAGAACATCTCAACCAAGCTACCAAAATTTAAAGCGAGTCACTATGTGTAACTGGCATTGTCCCTATGACACACAATTCCTCCACTATTGACCAAATTTAGCCGCTTATGGGCGATTGCTTTCTTCGGATGATCGAATTGTTCACAGTACAGAACCGAATTAAAAGTTCAACCGTAAGAGAGCAGCTCATATTAGAAGATTCCCTGCCTATTCGATCAAACACAGAGAAACTATCAATAAAACAGTACTGTCTTGGCCACAAATTGTTTTGTTTAGTACGACATCTAACCTTTGTAACTCTATTTACTGTAACCCGGTCCTACTTATACAGCTGGAGATGCAGATTCCTTAAGCATCTGGCTCCGTCTGTATATCTCCACCGGTTTATGCCATTTTCGATAATCCGGTACAGCATTTCGTCTGGAATTTCGGCTATAGTGCGCTGAATGTTGTCTTCGCGCCCCTTGATCGTTTCTGGTTTACCGGCGTAAACCTTTGATTAAACAAACCCCCGGTAAATCATTTGACTGAGTCATTTCTCGAAAATAACGAGCCGCCAAACTTTGCCCGCAAAGTGTTCATATTTAAAGGTGAAGCACAGTCTTGTTAAAAATAGAGATCGTCTGCGCCGATTTCATCAAATTCCGGGAAAAAGCCGTCAACATCGTGTTACAATGATCGCTATTGATGGTAACGGCATTTCCTGCCTCATATCATAATAAATAAGTCCCGATGATGCCGCCATACCACAATTCCTTCCAAACGGTCAATTTTGGAAGATGCAATTGCGTTTCCTAAACCACACAAGGACTTGACTCACCCCCATAGCGACAATTTATTTTATGGACGAAGCCATTAAGGGGTTAAATGGGTTTGAGAATTTGAAATTTTTTTTTATCTTATTAAATAGTACAATATGTTTAAAATATTCTCTTAAAATAGATATACCCTTCGGAAGTTCCGCCCATCAGGCCACTTCGGTGTAAAACTTAAAACTTTAAATGCGTTTTTCTGAAAACTTCATTTTTGACGTCGATGGAGATGATTTCTCGAAAAGTAATTAACCGATTTAGTTCGAATTGTGTACATATTTTAAAATAACATTATCTAGTTATTGAACACATGATTTTTTTTCATTGCAAGTTATTTTTTTAAGCCAATAAATGGCGAAAATTTGACGAAAAAATTAGAGTTTTTGTTCAAAATCTGAGAAAAAAACAAGATTTTATTTTTTTCTTCGTTCAAACACGAGATTTATATATGTTATAATGGAATATTTTTAGTTTTTTAATTTTAGATGAACCAATTATAAGTTGTGCTATCCACGGCGAGAGCACTTTTTTTGTGAGGCACACAGGGAGATGAGGTCTCAACGGCTGGATTTTTAACATTTTTATATCAAAATCTCAGGAGACGTTGTTCAAATATGTGCCTCTGATATGCTTTATTATATTTTTGAAATACACAGATGATTGTTTATATTAAAAAAATCGTAAAAATACCTTTTTTTTGTACCTCTCAAACAATCGAACATTTTTCACTCTTACAACTTGCAAGAATCAAAGCCAGGGGGATACTTTAAGGTGTAAAACGTCAACCAGAGTATTGAAATCCAAGCAATTTTATATAAATCATATACTGATCGGAACATAAGGTTTGTTAGAAAAACGAAAATCATTTTATGTAGTATATGAGAAGAATTCAGAAGTATTCACATACAATCACCCACCAATCATATGGAGTAAGGTCACCCAGATATTTGGAGGCCAGGTCAAGTTTTCATCTAATTTTATCCATTTAGCAACAAATATAATCTGTTATGAGTAAAATACGTTCTGTAATTTTCGGTAAGATAACTCACTTGTTGAACGATATTTGTAGTATAAAGTCACCCGAAAGTTCGAAAATCTTTGTGTTCGGTATATGGGAGCTAAGAGAAGTATTGACACGATTCAACCCATTTTCGACACACAGACATACCATTGTCAGGGAAGGACTTTCTCTGAATTTCAAATATATGTTTTGATGTTTTCGATCAAAAGTCAACTATAGTTACTGCGGTTCAAATATTCGGCACCTAGTGGCTTGAACAGTTTTGGTTAGATTTGAATAATTTTTGGTCATAAAATGGCAAACTCTAAAGGTATTACTCGTGCAAAGTTTTATTCCGGAAATTGAAAGAATCAAATGGTATTTTTTACACTGTAATATAAAGATATTAGAGTAATGTTACTTACTAAATTTGATTGGAATCGGTAGAGCATGGCCTGAGATAAATGATTTCAGTTATTAGTGGGCGGGCCACGGCCATTGTAAAATTTTTAAACCGGCAGGCAGTGGTCCAATTACGTTCATCTGCGAAAGGCTTACGTTTTTATCAAGGAACATGTGTACCAAGTTTCATGAAGATACCTATCTCAACTTTTAACACAAGTTACAAGGATTTCAACTCGTCTCTTCATCCTGATCAATTATATAACAGGTGGCGCAAAAACTACCATCCGATGTTTTTTGGAAAATGAAAAACTTTTTTAAAAATTGAAAAACTTTGATTCCGCTTCTGGAGTATTTTTATTTGGTATTTTAAAGTTTTTTACATCAAGTCGGGAATATGATATCATGTAAATGGCCGCCGCCACAGTTGTTTGTCATTTGAGCCCTTTTTATGGCATTTTCCCATCACTTTGGCCAGAACTTCCGGCGATAGGTCCTCACATTCTTACGATACGAGTTGACTTAGTAGAAATGTCGATGGATTCCAGTAACATCTTGAATCTACCAAAATCCTGCAGCCTATCACACCATCCCTCTTGTATACCCGAACACTTCCCCCGCTTGCGGCATAATTCGCATTGGAATTCCAAATTTGACTGACACCTCACAATCCATTGACAAAGCACTGACATCCGATGTGTGAGGTGTCGAAGCGACACCAGTGTTGCATTGCACCTTGAAACGGCATTTTGCGGCAATTGATGGCAACAGCCGTTGGCAATGCAACCAGCACTCAGCAGTCAACAGCAACAGACAGCCGAACAAAACAGTAAAAGTGCAACGACGAAAGCATGCAGCAATCACACCAATAACAGCAACAGCAATAGCAACAGCAACAACAACAATAACAGCAGCTCAGCTTGGTTGGTGTTAATTTATGCGCAACTCGCTCGTTCTCGCTCACCGCTGCTCAGCCGCTGCGCGTGCAAGTTGCCGCTGATTGCCGATCACCGATCGCTGATCGAATCAATCGCGCTTGCATTTACATATTGGTGCCGGGGGGCAAATTTATTTGCGTAGTGTCATAACAACCATAACAACAACACACAGCAGTGTGTGTACAGTGTAGCTCTTGGCATTTTGCAGCGTCAATTTTAGTGCAACAACTCAGCATGTGTAGGCATGCATGTAGGTGTATGTGTGTGTGTGCGTGTGTTGGCTGCGCAAATTAATAGCGTATGGCAAACCGCAAATGACAATCACTGCAACATTTTATGGCTCACACTTTGCGTTGCCAGCAATGAACGGTTTTATGGTTAAGAGTGTGAGAAACTCAACGGAGATGCGGTGAGTTTGATGATGTGGCAAGTGATGTAAAAAATTTAAAGTGCACATTTGCAGAGTTGCACTGCACATGTGATGACTTGAATGTGTGTGTGTGTGTGTGTGTGTGTGTGCCTGCACCGTTTATGAGAACGATTTCTACAGTTTTCCAACGACTAATTGATACCAAGTTGAATTATAACCTCAAAATTTTCGGATGATTCGCTCAGAAATTGACGAATAATCTTGAAAAATAATGTATGACAAATTTTGTGAGAATATTTTGCTAAAAAATAAAATTTTCTCTTGGAGAACTTGACTGTGACTAGTCAGACTTTAAGGCAGCGGTGGGGGACAGCCATTGAAAAGTTAGAAGCCTTCGGGTTGGATTTTAGAATAGATCTGGATAGTAATAGAACTTTCAGATTGTCACAAATAAGTGTTTTCGATTGGTACAAATTATTCAAAGATGGTAGAGAATGCGTGGCCGACGAACCATGTCCAGAACGTCCATCAACATCTACTGATGATCCACACGTTAAAAAAATAAAGGAATTTTTACTTGGAAATCGACGATTAAAAGTCAGAGATCTTACTGGCATCATTGGAATATCATAAGGATCAGTGAAAACCATTTTGTAAGTACATTTGGGCCTAAGGAAAGTAAAAGCACGATTAGTTCCAAAATTACTCACTTTTTTCGAAAAACGAGGTCGCGTTAGCGTTCTGAAACAATGCTTTCCGATCAACAGAATGTCATGAAATGTATTATTACTGGGGATGAGTCTTGGATCTATGCTTACGACCCGGAAACAGACAATCAATCGGCCGAATATCGTGGCAAAGGTGAGCCGAACCTGAAAAAACTACCCCAAAACAGGTCAAAAATCAAGGTTATGTTGATAGTTTTCTTCGATTATTGTTATTTGAGTGCTATACGTCGCTTGCATGAAGCTTTTCGTAAAAGGAGGCCAAGATCACGTGCCCACAACTGTTGTTTTTTGCATCACGATAATACCGTCGCTTACTGTATTAATTTTTCGTGAGTTTTTCGCCAAATTTTAATCAAATATCGTCCCACAACCCACGTATTTAGCTCCGTGTGACTTCTGTCTGTTCAGCAAACTAAAATGAGCGCTCCGGGAAACCGTGTTGAATCAATTGAAGACATTAAACGTGAATCGCTAAGCGCATTGAAGGCTTTTCCGGAATTTACCTTAACAACTATTTCCAAGACTGAAACAAACTTTGGCGCAAGGAATTAATTTGAGAAGGACGACATAGATTTTGAACAATAAGTTAAGAATTTTAAAATTATGAACAAAGTCTTACTATTTTTTTTGTCTAATTATTTATCTCCACTGTTAAGTCCAAAACCTTTAAGTTTCCACTAATAGATGTCTTCGCAAAATTTGCAGCATTTTCTGGACAGTCACCGTCCCTCACATGGACATAATGGGTTGTCAAAAGAGTTTTGCGGTATTTTTATTGAATTTTTTTTTTCTTATTGAAATTGAAATGAATTTTTGACGACTCATGCCCAGCTCTTGACCGATGCTACGGCTGCTACTATGCCGGTCTCTTTCGACCAATTCAGCGATTTTATCGCAATTTTCGACGACAGGCCTTCCGGAGCGTGGCGCATCTTCGACCACCTCTACACCAGAACGAAAACGTTGAAACCATCGTTGTGCGGTGGAAATGGAAACTGTATCGGGTCCATAAACTGCACAAATTTTATTGGCGGCTTGAGATGCATTTTTGACTTTATCGTAGTAGTACTGTAAAATATGCCGTCTTTTCTCTTTATTTTGCTCCATGTTTGCGACGCTATAACTCACGAACGACTTAAAAGAAATGACAATCAATCAAACATGTGTTAGCGCGTGAAATGAGCTTTCCAAAAAGGTATAGCATGACTTGATGCGACGAATAAAACTAGAACTACACGCTTTCAGCGCCAACTAGCGAAAATACCGCAGGACTTTTTTGACAACCTATTATGTTCCCGCTGGCTTGGACATGTTCTGAGACGAAATCCAGATACAATCATTCTGGACCGCTATCGACTGAAATCCACAAGCCAGCACACGGAAAGAACGACCTGCTCTTACCTGGATAAGAAATGTGGACATCGAAATATCTAAGGTCTGAAAACATTGGTGTCAAATCAAAAAGTTAGCACAAGATGGTAAAAAATATAGGAAACTCATTGTGTTCTTTTGCTCCCACGCGAAGCCATGGGATATAATGTATATTTTTTTCTATGTTTACACCAGGTTTAATTTTATAAAACAAAGGGAGACTCCAAGGAACTTAAAGCTTTTCTTCGAGTACTTTATTATTAGCGATATAGTATGTATGTAAATTTAGAATATTTCAATTTTGTGCTATACCCTTCATTTGAAGGCAATCAATCTACAAAAAAAGCTAAAAACTAGTAACATATGCGTCTATTCCACTTGAATCTGCTCCTAGTAGAACACATTTTTCTTTTGAATTGTATAAAATTGAATGAGAAGTCAATTGAAATGTCCCCTGTGTACCTACCCTTTTTCGACAAAATTCGTTTTTTCTTTATTCAACATAGTTCCGTTCAAGGGTAATTCACTGATTATAGCGACCCACCAACTTTTGGATACCACTTTTGTAGTACGATTTGTCCTTTGCTTAAAAATATGCCTCAGTTTCAGCGATCACCCCTTCATTCGATGAATATTTCTTCCCAACAAGCATTGTTTTGAGATCTGATAACAAAAAATAGTCTCGGGGAGCCAGATCTGGAGAAAATGGTAAATGTGGAATCAATTCAGAGCCCAATTTACGGATTTTTGCTATATTTTTCACTGACTTGTTACACGGTGCATTGGCTTGGCGGAACATCACTTTCGTTTTTTCTAAATACGGCCATTTTTCGGCGATTTCGGCCTTCGAATGGTCCAATAACGCTATGTTGCTGGTGATGGTCCTTCCTTTTTCAAGGTAGTCAATAGAAATTCTTCCGTACGCATCCCAAAAAATAAACGCCATAATCTTGAGAGCCGACTTTTGCGTTATTCCACTTTATGGAGCAGGTTCATTGTGCGCAATTCACTCGAATGACTGTCAATTCGGCTTCGGAGTGAAGTGATGGAGCCATATTTCATCCATTATTATATATTGATGTAATAATTCGGATTTTGCCTAGAAGATCTACCAAAACTGCTCCGAATCATCAACTCGTCGTTGTTTTTGAACAAAAGTGAGCTCGCGCAACACCCACTTTGCATAGAGTTTTCTAATACCCAAATATTCGTGAAAGATATCTTTAGAGTATCTGCCATCGCGAACAACTTTATGGTTGTTCAAAATTATTTTGTGTACTCATTTGATGTCTTCGTGGATAGCAACCACTTTTGTGACAAACTGAACGATCGGTATCAAGTTCTTATATGGAAAACTTTCACATTTGACAATATATCTTTTCCAAATTTGGTATAGATTATTTTGTAAGGCAACAATGTTATCTCCGAAAAAATTGTTCAGAGCGTATTACTATAGCATATAGCTTCCATACAAACTGAACACATAGTTACTAAAATAAATGCACCTGTGAAGGGTATATTAGCTTCGGTGCAGCCGAAGTTAACGTTTTTTCTTATTTTTACTTATTATTCTAAATTCCAGTAATAAAATGAGTGAGTGTTTGACAAGCACTTGCCGTAACTAATCCAATCAAATCACATCTCTACATATGTATGTAAAAATATAAACACATATATACATATGTATGATATGTATATGCCATGTACCACTTAAACGCAACCTACCGTGTACACGGTACCGTAAATGCTTGGTATAAGTGAGAGCAACAGGTCAAATGGAACTAATGACTTTCCACATGGTCACTAATCGCCACACAAATTGTGTTATGAATGTTGCACCGCGAGTGTGTGTATGTATGAATGACGTGCGATCAGCGATCATCGCCACTGATTACCAACAACACCATCAACATTTCACCATTGAGTACACCACCATTTATATATGGCTATGTGGCGATTTCGTCACACCAAACAATTCACTTAGCCATCACAGATGCCATGTCATAGCCGAAAGCACGCGCATGCCACAAACACACTGCGCTGTGGCAAATTTAACAAAGAAGTCAATCAGAAAATACAAACTCCAACGCTAAGGCCACCTGACAGCCATGCGATCACCACACGATCACCTCTACCACCCAAGCAAGACGTAACAGCGGACGAACGGTCGGACGGACAGTTGATCAACCGCAGGAATGGAGTGGCAAGCGTCGATTTTCACTTCAAATGAGCTGCTGCGGCCGGCTGAGTGACTTATTATCAAATAATATTACATAATCGAATCAAATGAAAATTGCTGAGCATCGCAAATGGCAGTGAAGGTGATGATGCGGATACTTGATGACTTTGATGATCATTATAATAGGTGTAATGAGTACTATGATGATCGTTTTGAAGAGGAATGAGAACTACTTGTATAATGAACGTGCGATGCGCATAATGATTACTATAAGGATCATTTGAGATCATCATGATAATACGGACTGTAATGATCATTATGAATATTGATGATTTCATATAGAAGAGATTGAAGACTATTATGAAGATTACAGCGAACATTTGATGATGCTGCTGATCGCAGTGTGGTGTTGCAGGTGTCTGCGCTGATAAAATTGTTGTTGCCGCGTTAGATGCTGATGCTGATGCTGATCTTGATGTGTTATGCGCTGAAAGGCAGAACACGATCGTCCAAATGGGCAATAAAGCCAGAAATTAAGATGACGCTGGCACACAGCTGCCACTGCCACACTCGGCTGGTTGGAGATGACGACTTATTGCCACGGGTCGCAATCAACTCCGGCAATAGAGTCACAACTAAAGCATACAAGACACTATACCTGCCGACGGGCAGCGTGAAAAATAATTGCGCCACAGTTGGAAAGTGCAAAATGTGCTTCAGATTTGGGTGGAAGAAGGGAAGAGCGGTCTGACAGCGGCAGCTCTAGCAATGGCGGTAATAATAAGTCAAGTGCTTTGTTGCTTCGCGAGTCGATTACACACGACTAGACAGATGACAGATTGGACCGAACTGAAATGAGCGCAGCCCGTGTTGAGCGCCGTCGGCTGAAGTGGTCCGCGGCATTTAGTGTTAAGCGGTGTTTGGGTAGGTAGTGTGTTAGATTGCTATTGTTGCGGTGGTCGGGAAATGTTTGATCGCCGATCGTATCGCTACACAAAGCGCTTACAATCGCTGTGTTGTTGGCATTGTTCGTCGGTTGATGATCGCTTTTATTACAATATCAGTTAATTGGAAAATTGCACAATGCAGTCGTCGCTGCAGTGCCATCGAGATCGATCTCCCCAGTGATCGCCTAAATGTCATAAAATGTTTCTGATGAAGTTTTAATTACCAGCGAGTTGTATGTATGTGCGTGTGTGTGTGTGTGTGTATGTGTCGGCGATACAGTTGTTAATTGTCGATTATTGTTGAAGATATCACTTTTATCGCAAAGTACTCGGCGCAATTCACCACTCTTGTTGTTGGTCGTGTTTTTAATCATTACTTCTTCGCGAAAGCAATCGAAACAATCGAAGTTAATTGAATGTAAACTTTCAGTGTTAATTGCTTGCATAAGTGTTTAATTAAGTTGTTTCTTTGACTTTTACTGTGGATATATACATATACATATCTGGTATAGGTATAATCAAATAATCAAGCAAGAACCGGATTGGTAGAGCTAAATGCTATGCAGTAATTTAAAAGAGGAGCGTAGAAGCTTTTAATTAGATTCAAGGAAGTGATATGAAAGCTTTGAGAACCTTTCACTTTATGGTATATAGCTAATAGTCTCTATATACATATATTATTTTATACCAGCTCGTTTTGAATTTAATTCACGTCGCTGCTCTGGCTTGGCGAATGTGCTAAAAGCGATTTGCACCATTTAAAAATAGTAGTGATTTGGGTCTTTTCATTGGTATTGTTTTTTTTACATGGTGGCCTTCTCACATTAGCTCGCCTTCGAACGGGTGTTCTTAGGCTACCCAGAGGATACTTGGTCAAAGACCGGAAGTAGTGAGCTGCTTGAGTGATTTGGGTCTTGGAACAAAGAACGTCCAGAGCGTTCAAAAAAGTTTGAAGATGAGAAACTGGAAACACTACTAAACGAAGAAGACCTCGCAGTGTTTTTAGAAATCAATCAAACAGCCATTTCATAACGTTTGGAAGTAGCCAGATACAATCAAAAGCAAGGAAATCGCCATATAAATTGAAGCCAAGAGACGTTGAAAGACGATTTTGCACGTCATAAATGCTGCTTGGACCATACAAATAGATGTCGTTGTTCCTATCTGACTGTGACGTGTGGTGAAAAATGGATCCATGGCGAGAACACTAAACGCAAAACATCACATGTGTAACCTGGCCAACTACCCACATCAGCAAAGCAGAATATTCATGACACCAAAGTGATTGTATGTATTTGTGGAATCAGAGGAATGTGCTATATTATGAGCTTCCAAAATCGGGTAAAACCATTGATGTCCAAGGCTTCTGACAAAAACTCATCAAATTGAGACAAGCGCTTGTCGACAAACGCCCGAATTTGAGATTAAAACCGAAGCAATATACTATATCCATAGCCTAGACCTTACTCTTTCACTTACTCGGCGTTTTTCTTTTAGTATGGAATGGACAAATTTTCAGAGATATGGGAAAATATTATAGCTTCAGATGAGCAATATTTTGAATAATACTATGGAATATGTTTTTTTTAATTAACGTTCATATT